>NC_056526.1:40070645-40277392 GCF_019175285.1 Sceloporus undulatus
AATAATAATAATAATAATAATAATAATAATAATAATAATAATAATAATAATATTTTTTAAAAATCACAAACATGATGAGTACCTCCAAATTGATTTGCTGAACAGGGAATATTAAATCTTAGATGAGATGTATAACTGTGAATACTACTCTGTATTAAAACAACTTACCTGTGGCGCAACTTCAGGTGCTTTCTTGTTGGCTGAAGTATCTGGTGGTGGTGGTGGAGGCGGTAGCTGTCTGGCTGTCTGACTCTCTGGGAGAGGGTGTCAGGAAACAACTTCATCATAATGTTTTATTGAACAATGTCCTTTTTCAATACACAAGCCTGAATTCTATTACTAGTCCCAACTGGAGTAGACCCTCTGAAGGAAGACAACTTACATAAGTACTAACGTACCAAGTTACCACTGATTCTCTATTTAGGATTCATAATAGGATTTATGTCATACACTTAGTTTATCAGCAGCATGCTGTATCTCAGTTTAATATCAATTAATGTCAACTAACAGCAGATTAATGTCATATAATTTATAATAAATAAAGTTATAGTACAAAATACCCAACGTTCTATAAAAAGTTCTGAAAGTTTGGACCATCAGGCTTAAAAATTAATTTAATAATGTGAAATGTTAGAAAATTAGAAAAAGATGTTAGACCCAACCATTCTTCCCCAGAGCGATACTTTCCACACACAGCTTCAAGTCCCCCCCTCCTCGGGCCACACAAACAAGGCCAATGGATCTCTCATCTTTCTTGCACACCAATACTCTGTTGCCTCCCTTTTCCTCACTGCCTCCTACTGCCTTTCCCCCCCATCACCACCTCTCTGGATCTTTCCACTGGCCCTAGGAGGGAGGACTGCCAACACTGGTTGAGACTCTCCCTGCTCAACCTATCAGTCTGGCAATTCCTTTGAGTTACTCCTCTCTCAGCAATTGACAGAGAACTTCCCTCCATTGTAAAAGTAGCATCATCTCCCACATCAGGGACCAAGAATATGTCCACCCTTGACTGTTTATGTGAGTTCGGGCGGACATATTGTCCATCCATATCAACACATGACTGCTCTGAACTTCTCCCTGTAGACTGAGGAGTGTGTAACAATGCCAGTAGCTCCAGCCAGTTGATACTGTGTATCTTCTTACTGAATGACTATAGGTTTCAGCCATCTGTCCATTGAAGTTCATTCCTCATTCTCAAAGGCATCAACGGTAACCACTACAATCCTCAGGTCTCTGATGGGCACCTCCACCCTGAACACCTCAGATTGCCACCAACCCAGAGACAACTTCATAGTCAGTGGAAGTTGTACTTTCAATCAACACTTTCTGGCAATTTCATCCTGCAGGGGCAAGAGCAACCACTGCAACCTTTTCAGATGGAATCTAGCCCAGGGGACTGAACTGATGCATGCACCATCACAGCTAACAACTTGGCCAACACCATCAGCTCTGATGCCGATTGTTCCAAACTATCCTTACCAGAGCCAATAGCATCTCCCTCCTTTACTTTGGGAAGAAAACCCTGTGGTGAATTATATTGATGATGATGATTCCCAAGTGCTGGATCCTCTGAATTGGATCCAGGTGGCTGTTCTTTCTGTTGATCACAAACATGTAAAACTCTAGATAATCCATAGTGCCCCTCTAGCCTTCCTCGTGGATTTACTTCCTATGCAAAAGTTGAATCAGAATGTACGACCAGGCCTCCTGGAAGTTAAAGCACACCAGATAATCCCCATTCTGGACCACTTCCAAAATTGACCGAAGAGTTTCCAGGCAGAAATTCTACCTGACAACAAACTGACTGATGCTGTGAAGAGTCTGCACAGCACTTCAGTCCTTGTTTTGCTTTGAATCTAAAAGAAGCACTGAATGGAATCCTAGTAACCTGAGGAGAAGGCACTGCCTTTATCTGTACAAGATGATTTATGGACTCAAGCATCATTCTCCTGATGCAGCAGGACTTCCTGTTTTACTGAATGTGACAGAGGGAGAGGCATCCGGTTCAATGAATTCTAACAAAGTATAATGATCTAATTCACTAATGCATAATTTTTCTTTAATGTTCCCATGGAATCTGGAAGGTTTGGTGAAATCACTAAGAAAAAATAGTGAATTAATAACTTAATGAGTTCATGAACTAGCTAATCCCAAAGTTTGCATGCTTCCCTCATATATCAGTTCTCTACTACTATTCAAGTACAGTGGTTGGGGATATATAACTTACCAACTCTAGGTGTTGCTGCAGTGCTTGTTTCAGGAGCCGTACTGTTGAAGGCTGATAACGGGATCTTCATTTGTATGTTACTCCTATTGGTGGGAGGAGTATAAATCCCTGAAGTAGTTACAGTAGCCAAAGTAGTCCTTCCAGCTTGTGCAACAGGATGTGCTGTTGAGACGGCTTGTACTGCTAGAGTTGTTCCTATTGAACAGCCAACACTAGCTGGTGAGTTCCTCTGAATGCCAGAGCTGGGTACTGAAGTGTTATTATTTGGTTTTGATGAATTAGCTGGTGGCAGAGCCAATGGAGTTTTGGTTAGGTTACCAACATTAGATTGGCTTTGTACAGGAATAAATTCAACACTGCCAGATTGCTGGTTAGTAACCAAGGTACCAGTATGGCCTTGTAGAAGTTGAGGCTGGGAGGACATTGCAACGGGTACATGCAATATTACTGGCAAGGACTGCAGTGAAACAGACATTGGCTGTGTGTTGCCACCAGCCACCTGGCTTGTGCCAACTACTGTTGCTGTGTTAGCTGCAGGAATAACAGATGTTGTCAAGGTACCAGATGTTAATGGTGCTGAGGTGACAGGTGTTTGTGGTTTGGGATGTCCACTGATTTGTGTTTGCGGAGTAGTAAGAGTAGCAGCAGATACTACAAAGAAAGTAAAAGAGAAAGGTTTTAAATTTTGTCCCAAACAGGCTATTTCAGTTAACAAAAGTGGCATGAAAATGAGATCAACAGTTTTAAAACGTTATTTCAACATGCTAATCAATACTTTTTAAGTAATAAAATATGATTTATCAAGCCTGAATTGCTCTATCTGAAATATGTACAGACTAGAAAGCAGAAATGATGATTAGAATGACACTCCCCCCCCCCCAAATATTCTATTACATTCAGTAGTGGATCTACTGGACAGATACACTAAGCCTTCTTTACTGAATAAAAAGTCTTACAGAGAATTACTTTACTATTGCCACACTATTACTGTTTTACCTAGATAAAGGGTGATAATTTCTGAAAGAATGAAATGAAAAAACAAGACTAATCCAATCTGTATGGGATATTCATCTTGGAGGTCCTCACAGTAAGATGGCATCCTACTGGGTTTGAACAGAATCTACACTGAAATTACCAAGAATGTATTTTAGTGTCTGTTATTATATGCGGGCAGGAGGCAGAGCAGAGCTAGCATGCCTGAAAAAAGCAACTGAGAAAACAAGGGGCTTAACAGCTGTGACTGCAAGAGAGAAGTTTCTATAGCGCTGGTCAGATATCCTGCTGAACTCAGGTGCATGTGTCAGGAAATAAATGGCACACTAGAGAAGAAGATAGTTTCAAAGAACAGGGCCAATATGATTCAATCAAGAGGTTCTATAAATCAATCAAAATTGGTCAGATTTGATTTGAAATTCAGTCATATCAGTTGCATGTTCCAAATACATATCTGGTACTGAACTGTAGGGACTGAAGTAGGGATGGCATTGTCCATCCACTGTCTGCCTCTCTGAGATCATAAAACTGACCTTGAACCTTGACTTTTGTCCTTGAACCAAAAAGTGACCTTCAGCCTTGGGTCTAATTAACATCATGGTACAATCTAATTTCTTAAGTGTGGTCCAAAACCATTGCCATTTTTGTCTTTTAGCAGATAGCCTTGTCAATGTTGTGTTTAATACATTCTTGGTAGAGGGTTATTTTCTTGTATGGTTTATATTATCCAGTATCCTAATGACATCTGACTTTATGATGAAATGCAGCTGAAATTATAGTACCCTTTCATGTGTTCAACCCCAATATTTTTGCCATGTTTTTAATAAAGACCTCCTTTTTTTACAGTCTACGTTTACTTTTACAATCTCATACCATAAATATCCATGCCAAACCAATCTTATATCATGTCCCTCCAATTCTAAATATCTTCTATTCTCTAATACAATCCATTGTTTCAGCCAAATTAAACTTACCGCCTCAAAGTACAATTTTAGATCTTGCATCCCTAATCCTCCTCTTTCTCCTGAATCTGTTAGTATTTTTATTTTAATTCTTGTTGGTTTTTTGCCAGCCCATATAAATTTAGACAGTTCTTTTTGCCAGTTTAAAAGGGTAATATTTGAAAACAGTATTGGGGTAGTTTGGAGCAAATACATTAATTCTGGCAATCAATACATCATAATAGCTGAAATCTTTCTATTAATGATAATTTTATACCCTTCCATTTATTTAAGTCTTTCTTAATATTCCACTGTGTTATTCTCACAAAGGATGGAGACATACTGGATTGCAAAGGAGTATCTTTTTGTGTTGCAAACGGATGTTAAATTTCCTGGACTTTGAAAATCTCCCAGTTGCCACATGACCAGAAGGAGGAGGTGCCAGCCTGCAAGAGATACCCTTCCACACCATCTGAACGAAGAACAAAAACAGCAGAATGCAGGCCTATGACTAACATCTTCTACTTTTTTTCTGTCCTGTATGATTTTTTTAACACCTTGTCTGATGAAGAAGCCAGTGGCGCTTCGAAAGCTTGCAACATGTATATTGTGCATTTTGGTTGTCCCACCTAAGGTATCACTGTTTGGTGGATTTTTGATGTTATTGGATCTCCCATTCTTGTCTCTTACATCAATCTTCCTCATTTGGAGCAGCATGAATGTCTTATTCTGCTTATATGCATGCTCACTGACCATGCTATCAAAGGTATTATGAAAATTTATCAGTAAGATATGAGACACTTGTGCCTTGCTGATCCTCTTTCTGCTATTTCCTTCCCTAAAATTGCAAAAGAAAAAAGGTGAGGATGATATTACCATTTGGGGCAAGGCTTTCCCATCTCAGAATTCATGAATGATCTGTGTAACTAGCAAAGAAATGTAAAACCACTCTGTAAGGCTGTATAATGTAGAACTATTAGAAAGCACTTTTAAAAGATTCTTAATTTGCCTCTTTGTCTTTATGCTTAACTTTAATAAAACTTCTTAACTGCAACTTAAGGGTGACTATGAACTCTCTCTCGTGTGACAATTCAATGGTGAAGGGTCTGGAAACCATGCCCTACGAGGAACAACTTAGGGAGCTGGGGATGTTTTGCCTGGAGAAGAGAAGGTTAAGAGGTGATATGATAGCCCTGCTTAAATACTTAAAGGGATGCCATACTGAGGAGGGAGCAAGCTTGTTTTCTGCTGCTCCAGAGACTAGGACCCGGAACAATGGGTGCAAGCTACAGGAAAAGAAATTCCACCTCAACATTTGGAGGCACTTCCTGACAGTAAGGGTTGTTTGACAGTGGAACACACTCCCTCGGAGAGTGGTAGAGTTTCCCTCCTTGGAGGTCTTTAAACAGAGGCTGGTTGGCCATCTATCGGGTATACTTTGAGATTTCCTGCATGGCAGGGGGTTGGACTGGATGGCCCTTGTGGTCTCTTCCAACTCTATTATTCTATGATTCTATGACCTAAAGCAGGAGAGGACAACCCTCACAGGATAGGTGTATGTCTGCAATGCCCCAAGGAATATGGGACGCTCACCAATTTGGAATTTCTTTTGCCTTGAAAAGCCCCTGGGTGTGTGAAGGGCAATTTTGTGACTTTTGGCCCTCCCTGGCCTTTTGTGGTCCAAGAGTGTCTCCCCCCACCCCCCACCCCCCACCCAACAGGAAGTTATCTGGCAGTCTGTTAGTCCAAAACTTCCAGAGGAGGTAACAAAATTACACTCCATAGAGGGATGTTTCAAGTATAAACATTTGTGTGGCCCTGGGACCAACCTGGCCTAAAGGGGGACACAAAGAAAATAAGAGTGGACTCTACTGACATGTGATGGAGTGAGTGCCCTCCTTCCAGGTAAAATCCATAGCCTATGGATTCCTCCTTTGCTTCTGTTCCAGGTTTGATGAAAGAAGCAGCAATGGTAAAATTAATGTTAAGTCAGCATCATGTCCTACACTGTATGGCACATGATGCTTTGGTTCTCTACAGATGTTTCTTTGGAAGGACATCTTCAGAAGACTGTATTCTACAATCCAGAATCACATGATTCTGTCCAAACCTGGCATATGTTTTTGCACTTTTAAACTTTGGATCTAAGGAGGAAAATAATTTCTGCTACTAAATGCTGTTTGTACTACACTTCCAAAGTCCAAGGTCAGTAGATTTAAACAATTCTTATCATCTAACAGTGTGGATTCATCAGTACTAAATGTTTTAACACCAAAAGGCTCAGAGTACTGCAGAGCTTAATGAAAAGCCATCTATCTGCAAGTTGCCATCTTGCTTCCCTATACATGTAATTTCTGCTACTATGGTTGTTATCTGATAGAATTACACTGACATTTATACAAATTCCTTTTTTTTTAAAGACAGCATTGTATCTCAGATGAGAAAATATTTTCACCTGTATTTACAGGAGATTGAAATGTAGCTGTTGTGGTGTCTCCCACGTTTCTTTTGGATTCAAGCATCTGTCTTACTGTGCCAGCATTTCTATGAAATAAAGATTCGTGTTAGCTATAACAAGCGGTGGAGGTACAGAAATAAGTAGTATGACGCTGAGATCCCATTCAATTCTGGCAGACTATACTGCCCTTTTGCTGTGGTTCCATTAGATTTCACAGCATACAGCTGCTATTGGAGACCAGTTCTATTTCAGCACGTATTTCTTAAAAGCTTGTCTCTGAGGGGTTCTGGGAGCCAAGGTATTATGAAGAAATGGCTTGGAAAATCACCTGTACCTCATCAACAAACTACTTTATGAACCTCCCCTCACAGCATTTTGACTTCAACAGCCTCTTAGGGCCAAGTTCTGGAGAAATTGATGGGTTGAGACATGAGCTGGCCTCTCTGTGGGAGGTGCATGTCAGGTGGCCACCTCCTCCTCCTCCTGCATGCCTGTACAGTAGGTAAGGGCCACCTGCTATTTATTCTCCACTGTTTTTCCACTTGCAAAGACATAGCTTGAAGTCTTTCCTGCATGAAGACTGAGACAGTCTAACAGCTTGAGTAAGTTCACTAAGCAGTTTGACACTAACGTCCCCCGCTTATTCATTAGTCCTCCCCCACCCACATCCACTCCAGTGGATGCTTCAAACTGTCAATAGTATCAGACTCTATACCTGTAATGTTTTTGGCCCACAACTGACTGCAGGTATTTGAGACTGTAGAGAGCAAAACTGTGGATGGGGTGGGAGGCTACATTATATTTGGAGACCTTGGCTGATGGCAGATAATGAAAAACACAGATAAGAGTGGACTACTATACATGATTCTGGCCCAGGTGACCAGAGGGGGGGCAAATGTTTTAAAGCTTCCAGGGTGTCTCATTTACAAGACCACTAGCTAGGCCATATTTATTTGCATTAAAAAGACCTAAGATGAATTCCTGAAAAATAAGGGGGAAAAACATTCTGGGCTCTAAGAACTCATATTCTACATAGGCAACTTCCTACCTACATGAGAATACATGAAAAGACTCATGCTTTTAACAGCAGAAGACAAGAACCATTCACAATAGTCAAGTTATGAAAAATATCATCCACAATATACATTATACAATGAGTTGATGTACTGGTAGTCTAGCCATCCAGATTGGGGCTCCCATGGACCATCCCATTCCATATTAGCCAACTGTGGTGTGGACCTGTGGGTATGCTGATATGGGTGTGCATGCATCACTGCCCATTAACTTTGAATTTCTGGGTTTGAATTTCTGCATTTTTTCCTTCTGTGGTGGGCTTGGAACCAACCCCCTCCCTTGCGGATGGAAAGGACCCACTGTATTTTTATGGAATTTTTCATAAGAATTAATTTCCACAAAAGGAACAATTTTCAAAGCTTACCGATATTGCACACTGTTGATACCACTTGTGTCGCCAGCTGCTTTTCCTGGGGAATGGGCCATGTTTTGTGGATTCTACAAAGTGATGTAAATTAGGTGAGTTCTATGTTTTAAAAGTTGTAGTTCATACATGATTATTCCATCCACTAGGCACATGTTTATGCTTTTAGAAATTCAAAAGCACCTTCATTATATAATATGGTTTGCTCTTCTCCTGATGCCTCTAATACTGAAACCCTATATGTATAAAAATGCTGGTCTATCTATCTACAAATTTATAACGACCCTGCTTTTTCACACTGCACCATGCAACAACACAGAATAACTTTCAGCTGAAAAAAAAATGTTAAGACAACAGATTTTTTCCCCCTAACTACAAGTTACAAGTTTCCAACTAAAAGTTAAGAAAAAAATCAGACACTTCTTAAAAGAGAGGTCTTTGCTCTGATTTATGAGTCACAGGACATGAAGTATGTCAGAACTGTGAAATATTCAACTTTCCCCTGGTAACACCCAGTGCCAGAAGACCGTTACTTTGGGCACTCAACTCCTAAAATGTTCGCCATCAATAATGTAGGTTATTTTATGTACCACATGCCTTAAATTAAATTATTAGGTTAAGATTTTTTTAGATAACAACTAGAGTAATTACAGAGTATTTAATTCTGTGCTAGCATCAACGGCAGGATATCTTGCCCTGTTCCTCCTGCCCAATTTCTGGCAAGAAAATTAGTCATTAACTATCTAAGGCTAAACATCTACTAAGCCGTTCACTAAGAAGCTACTCTGATGATGACGATAATAATAATAATAATAATAATAATAATAATAATAATAATAATAGGATTTATTTATATGCCGCCCAATCACTGGGAATCCGGGCGGCTTTACAACAGAGGGGATAATAGACTGTTATGGTGAAGTAAGTGAAGATGTTCTGTCTCCTTATTGAGAAAAATCCTCCACTTGTTTAATCCTTTGAACCAAAGGACAGGCTGCTTACCTGAACTGAGGATTTAGACTGGAAGCAGTTCTGTTAGGAATGTGGGGAGTGGGTGTGGCTACCATTAAAAACCTTATGTAATAGCTCTAGAAGATTCCGAATGATGCACTGCTCAGGCACAGATAACCTATTTCTTTGAGTCACAGAAACAACAAAGAACTAAACTGTTTCTAATATGTTTACCAAATTAATACATACACATTCCCATCGCTAAATGCATTATGTAGCCAACTAGTATTTTGCACAGGAGTATTTTTCATCATGAATGTATGTGAACTAGCAGCAAGAGAATTATTTGTAACAATAAATCAGAAAAGTAATCAAAAACTCAATTCTTACTTCAGACTTTTTTTTTGAGTCTTCTCTGGCTGCTCCAAACCTTTTTGTCAGTCTTGCAATTTTAGCCTTTAAGTAAGGGGGAAATAGCATGGAAGTGAAACAGATTCTCAATAAATCTTTGATTTGTTTAATTTATTGGGTTAGTAAAGCCTAGTATTGTCAAAACAATAAGATTTTGGAATAGTAAAACAAAAATGAACATGTACTCTCAAGCTAAATACATTGCTTTATAATTATTAAGGAACCATCATTTATAGAACTGTGCAAAACTTACTGCACTATATAAATGAACAACAACAACAACAATAACAATAACTATCAATACACAGTATCTTTAATTTTAATACACAGGAATACAAATCCTATGAATTTCATACCCAGCACCTTTAGAGACAGTAGTGAATTTGCCATGGTTAACAAAGTCAAGTCTTCTTTATTATCAAGGCTGCCTAAAAAGGATGAAATGTCAATTACACCTTCTGTCCTGATTAAGGAAGTAGCTTACTAAGAACCAATCTAAAGTCTTTACAAAATGTCCACTGCAGCCGTCTCTCTACATATAGTTTTATCTACAATAGCCTTTCATTCTTGTTTCCACAGCCTAAAAGTGTAAAAAGCAGAGGAAATGCTTTTCATATTAGTGGCTTTCATATAAAATACAATTTTCTATGCCATGACTGGATGTACAAAAATAAAGGAACAGCAAAATCCTAAAAATAGTATTTCTGCCATATTTTTAGCAACCAATATTTTTTAAACAAACTTATTTGCAACCACAATCCAATGGTCCCAATGGATGCCTTTTAATGAGGCTTTATCGATTCCTGAGACAAGATACTGGACCTCCCAGAGAGTGTAAAAATCCTAGGGTAAAAGGACTGTTTCAAATAAGCCCAAACACAGATTTCATTAATCCATTTTACTGTGTCTTCAAGTTGTTTCCAACTTATGGCAACCCTAAGACGAACATTTTCTTGGTAAGATTTGTTTAGAGGGGGCTGCCTTTACTTTCCTCTGAAAATGAGAGTGTGACTTGCCAAGGGCACTCAGTGGGTTTCCATGGCCGAGCTGGAGTTCAAATCTTGGTGTCCAGAATCCTAGTACAATGCCCAAACCACTATGCCACACTCTCTAATACACACATACCAGATATTTAAATGAAGCAAAATTTTCAAATCCAGTGGGATGGACTTTCACTATACCAAATATAAGGCTATATATATACAGTCACTCCTCCATATTTGCGGCTTTGATATTTGCGGCTTTGATTATTCACGGATTTCATTAATATGTTCTCTCTAGGACAGTCTAGGTCCTCCAGTCCAACTCTGTGGTCAACTTTAACTAAAAGTTGCACTGAAAGACCATTTGTAGCTACTCCAGTGCCATTCTATGGACCATAGAGTTGCACTGGAGGACCCAGAGATTCCTAGAGAGGTGTCCTCTCAGGTAAAAACAGTGTTTTTGTTATTTGCAGTTTTTTCATATTCACGGGGGTCTTGTTCCCCTAACCCTAGCGAATATGGAGGGACAACTGTAGTTTACTTTCTATTACAAGTTGAATTAACATCCCACCTTCTCCTTGTACATCAGCCAAGGTGGCTTTAACCCCCTTTTCAAACATTTTCTTCCAACGATCTATTTGACATATTTGACACACACCAACTATTATCTGATACTGTTTGGTCCAGTGAGAATTTCTTTTAAAAGTGGTCTTATCCCTGCAATAGAGACATGTGTCATCTGCATGCCCCGCCCCCAGAATGGCCAGAAGCCGCTCTTTCCAGCTCATCTATTTCAAGCTTAAGACTTCTTTAAATAACATGGGCACCAACATTCCAGTTACATTTGTGGTGTCTCTGGATGCTTCTTAACTTAAGAATCTGAACTATTAGTTTAATGTTCCATGAAAAAGAAACAATTTTTAACTTGCAAGCCATTTCTAATCTTGCTGTTAAGCAAGGAAAAATAAATTTTGATGTAGGAAAAACAATATTGTATTTTCCAGAAACTCAGTACTGTTGAAAATTCCACCTTTTCCTCCATTGGCGATAAAATTCAATTTCAGAGAAAATTTCTACTTGAAAATGAATAATCTGTGGGCAGAACCAGAGTGCCTAATTATATCTGCAGCATCTGAAATCACTGCTTATATATATTCAAGAATAACTGTGCTGTCCATACAGCAAAATAAAACAAAATCCAAAACCCACAAAGGAGTGATACTCTTATTGGCCAACAAAAAACACATAATGCAAACTTTTGAAGCTCTATTGTCTTCTTCATCAGAAGCAATATGTTAAAAATCATACAGGAGGAACACAAATGACTGTTGTAGGCCTGGGGCACCGAAACTGTCACTTTTCTTTCTCCTGTATGATTTTTAACATCTTTTGCCTGATGAACAAGCCAGTGGAGCACTGGAAGCTTGTATTATGCGTTTTGTGCATTTTGACTGGCCAATAAATGTATAGCTCTTTTGTAGATTTTAATTTTGTTTTATTCTGCTTATATAGTTTAGCTTAATTGGAGTATAGTATCACAAAACTACCTTAATAAAATGCTCTGTAACTTTTGTTAAAACTGAGTGCACTGAGTCCCTTCAACTGAGCCATGTAAGTCTAGGCCAATTCATCAGTGAAAAAACTTTCTGTCATCTGGTTCTACTGTTCATGCAATCATGCCAAACGTAACTGTCTGTCCCTCCATCCAATTTATCATTCTCTCCACATGAACCTTATCTCTGCTATATATTTGATGTCCAAGTGTCAGCCTGTCATGTGCAAACTGTAAAGAACTTACAGCTGCTTAACATGGGCTTCCTCAAAGAACTTTATCCAATGAAGGTCACTATGATGTTGGAAAAGATTCACAAATGGAACAGAAAATGAGTCTATTTTCAGCGATGCAACCTCCTCCCAGAATACTTGTCCATACCCTAGACCTACTCAGAAGAACTGTGGAATCCTCTGGAATATATCTGGAAGTTGGACAGGGAGAAGGGGAATCCCATTAGCAGAAATCCATCAGTAGAACAGTCAGTATTGGATACAATGCTTTGTTTCATTTTTCCAGGTAGAAAACACAAAATGTTTTGATGTAAGTAGAAAAACAAACACATAAAACAAAAGGGGGTACTACCGAGGAAAACATTATATCCATTATTAGGAATTGTACTTTTTAAATCTGGGGAAAAACGGGAAAACAATGTCATAAAGTCCTGAAAACATATGGTTACAAACCTGTAATTCAGTAAGCACTGTTTTATGTCTCTTGCTACATTCAATCTTCTCTACTCTGGTTTTCAAATCTGCTAGAGCTTTATCAAACACAGCACACTGTAGGGCAGTGAACTTCTCTTCTAGAAACTGATGGATGACCTGCAAAAATATAAACATTTATTGGTTATAATGCTAATTCACGTGAAGTATTGTGGTCATTATTACTCAAGACAACTGAACTCTTTTCTGCAATACAAGTATTATGATTCAATGAAGTCTGAATTTAAACCATAGATGAGCAACACATGATTCGTTGGATCACATGATATTCTTCTAGTTCTTTTTGAGACATCCAAAACCTCTGCTACACACCACTGAATTCAGGATTTTGATCATTTAGACTTACATTTAAACCAAGGCACTGTGCTCGTAAATAGCAATCCTTTTAATATACGTTACCCTTTTCTCTCAAAATGAACTGTAAAGAAAGTACTTTAAGAGAATGTGAGAGACTGCTGGCCTTTAAGGTCTCCAAAACCATTAGAAACATGGAAAGAAAATGAAAAGAAGTAAATATCACTGTTTAATTGAACTATTTTAACTTTTAGGGAGATTTTTACTAAAAATATTTAAGGTCTTGACAATAAATTTAATAACTGGGGCATGATCTAACACAATCATAGATACAATGTCAACTTTTGAAATTTGAGTTACAGCATTAGAGAAAACAAAAGTATCAGTTCTCAAATATATAATTTATATGGATAAAAGAATTGTATAAATTTTCACCACAGTGCTGTAAAATATCCACTGAGCAATTAAATCAAATTGATCACAACCAAAGTACAAGTCACTGGAAAGCCACTCAAATGTATTGATAGTTGAAGCTGGTTTTTATTTTTGCTTTTTAAAATTCTATTAAATTTATATCACACATTTCTCCTCATGCACAACCCAAGGATACCATTAAAATTTCTTCCTCATATTCACCTACACCATGCACTGCCAAGCTACCTTGGATCCCATTTTGGGAAAAAGGTTATGTTATAAATGCAAAACAAGGAGTATGTCCAACAAGTAATGATAAAGACTTTTTGATAACTGAATAAACATGATGAATATACATTTGTTCTTGCTACATCTTGTTCAGTAATTTTAGTGGGAAAAAATAACATGTCACTCACTTTCCCATACTTATGACCGCAAATTTATAAAATTATTATGTGTAAAAGAATCCACGCTTTTTAAAAGCATGACCAAAAAAAAAAGGATCGCCTAAATTTATATCATGCCCTTTTAAATTCCTTGTTGTTGTGTCCTTTCAAGTCATTTCTGACCTATGGCAACCCTAAGGCAAACCTATTAAGAAGTTTTCTTGGCAATATTTGTTCAGAGGAGATTTGCCACTGCCTTCCCCTGAGGCTGAGAGAGTGTGACTTACCCAAGGTCAAACAATCCATTATTTAACTAATTCTATTGTCTTCTTCCTTTCTCAACTACCTTAAGTAACATGTTGTGCCTCTCTCAGAGATGCTAGCAGGGCTGGAGTGTTTGGGGAGAGATTCCTCTGCAGCTCAATTGGTGCCTCCTGAGCAATTTGCACAAAAGAACCGGCCTCCCTAGGTCTGGCAATGGATACTGAATGACTGCTTCAGGCAACGTTGATTACTGTGAGAGGAATCCAAACCAGCTCAGAGATTCTGCCCTGTTCTTAAGTACTCATCGACATATCCCCTGTTGGTTTTGGCTTCCCAGCTTTGGACTGATACCTTGGCTCTTAACTTCTGGACTGCTAATCAATCACACGGCTTCCTATTTTCCAAGTAAATTGTAAGATTAATGTTTCAAGCTTGCTGGTGTAACACCACTGGGTACTTGGATCACTGTCATACAGCAGTAAATGGTACTGATGTTTAGCAAGGATAAAAACAGGGTGTGATCTCACTTCAGTCTTGCATGGTCTACTTTTTTGTTAAGCTCCATTGATGAGTTTAAAATTTGCATTTCACAAACTAAATCCAATTGCAGTTCCAAATACAACATACCCCAAGAATTAATGGGATTTACCAAGTGTTGAAGTATTCAATCATTGAGTCAATGGGTCTATTCTAGTCGGAAGGAGTAATTGGATCCAGGTCAATTACTGCATACTCAAGATCTCTACAAGATGACCTAAATTTTGGCTAAAATTTCAGATGCATCACAATATGGAGTATACAGGGCTAGATAAATCCACCCCAGTTCAGTTAGATTTACACCATAGCTTATTGGCATAGTATTGTAGCCATGAGCCAACATTCCCAGTCTTGGCTAGAATGCTAGCAACAAGCAGATACTAGATGGTCTACAGTTTATTCTGGCATAAAGGACAGTAAGAGAAGAATTTAGTTATTGGCTTAATTGCAACCAGACTAAATAATGATAATACAAAATATAAGAGAAGCCCAACATTGTTTTGACAGGATTGCTCGGAATGTGGTAACATCTCCATAACATTACATATGATTTGTGAAGTCAAAGGCTTTCAAGGCTGGAATCCAGTTTTTTGTGGGGCTTTCGGGCCATGTGGCTGTTTTCTGGAAGAATTTATTCCTGATGTTTCACCCGTATCTGTGGCTGGCATCTTCAGATATGCCAGCCACAGATGCTGGTAAAACATCAGGAATAAACTCTTCCAGAACATGGCTACATAGCCTGAAAATCCCACAAAATTCCATATGATTTTTGCTTATTTACAGCATAACCTCAACTATTTGGCCCTCCTCAATAAAGCATTCTGAAAAACAGGTTATTAAGAAAAAGCTAAGACTGTTTATGTTAAAATCCAAAATACACACAACAGAAGAAGATAATCAACTCTACCTTTTCTAGCTTTTGGTGAACATCCCCTCTTGTTGTAATTTTTACTTCAAATTCTGCTTCATATTCTTCTCCCGTATATCGACGACGCTTTGAATGGACACTATCCATATCTTCTGACTTGGAACGCTTTCTTCTTGATGCTTCACCTAAAATTTATGCATTTTTATTAAATTTAAAATACTTCAGCTGCCTACTTAAGAATGCAATCTTCAGAAGGTGGTTTCCATGACAAAAATAAAGTATCAAAGCATCTTATCATAATGAATGTTAGAAAGAAGGATATTGCAAACTAGCAGTTAAGTAATCCTGCAGTAAGTAACAGAAATCAGATCTGAAATAGGAAGGACATCTATTATATAAATTTTAACATATATGTTCACTAAAATTAAACTAGACATAAAATAATGATGGCAAGCTTAGCTAAGAAAGATATTACAGTTAGCCCACGCCATACATGCATATATGTTTCACTTCCATGGCTTTCAGCATATGCTGAAACCACAGGAAAATCTAATGAATGGCGCATGCGACTGTGGCGCGAGCGCTGCATGCACGCACCCCATTATTTTCAATGGGGCGCAAACATACGTAATTTCCCCCCTACACGGGGGGAGTTCCAGAACGGATCCCCCCACGTAAGGGAATGGACTACTGTACCGTATGTGGGATTAGACACGGTACAGGGATATATTGCTGGGGAGAATAGTAGCATCAAGCAGACTAAATATGATACTTTCATGTAACCTGGTGTGGTTTTTTAGTTTTTGTTTAACATTTATCAATAAAAATTGTATATGTGACACACAAATAATAGCTTGAAGACATATTACTGGAGCCATCTGGTAAATCTACAGTGCTATATAAATAATAATAATAATAATAATAATAATAATAATAATAATAATAATAATAGGTTTTGTTGTCGTAACCTATCCATTCTGTCATTTACTATCAACTTGACATAGAGATACTTTATCAAAGTACAAAAGTACTTTGTGTTGTGGTCTTGCATAATCTGTAGAATCAACAGCAAAGTGACAGCTAAGGCTGCTGTCACATTGATAAATAAAACAAATTGACACCACTTTAAACTTCCATGGCTCAGTGCTATGGAATTCTGGGATTTGAAGTTTGGTATGGCACCAGGACTCTTCACTGCAGAAGGCTAAATATCTCACAAAACTACAAATCTTAGAATTCCATTGCATTGAGTCATGGCAGTTCAGTGGTGACAAACTGCCTTATTTCTGCAGTGTGGCAGCAGCCTGAGAAATCTGAAAACTAGAGGAACCAACTTTGCCCCTTTAGCAAGCCTTCCATGTGCCACCAAAAGCAATAAGCATACATACCCAACACTGAATAGCCATTTCATGGTTGATGGAGAACACGAGAAGCCTCTGGCTATGCCCCTTAGGCAGGTACAGACCAGTGACATCAGATGGCAGAAGATGCCATTTGCATCTGACTATGAGGAATAGCCAAACACTTCTCTAATCCCTCTCCCTGCTCTAAAGCAGCTACAGAATGGCTGTCCGGGGGAGGGGGGGGGTGTAATGCAGCAAAACTGTGAGTTCTCAGGCATTCTGCTGGGCAATATAGGAACCTGCCCAATACTTACTTCTTAGGTATGAAGAAATATTTAAATTTCTAGACAAAAAGGAAACAAAACTGCTCAGCAATTACCTATGAATCTTCAGGACAACTGCAGAGGACAGGGACTGGCTTAGAGCCATTAAACATTTATAACAACTACTGGGGCAATGGTGATGGAGATAAATATCATGAGGCAATATATACCTTTCTGCAATATACAGAAATGCTTCAGTGGGAAAGAAAGCTAGAAAGATTCACTTTTTTTACCCCACTCCCACCTGAATGAATCCCACTTGCTATATAGGTATCACTCTGGGGATGACAGGGTGTACTCAGCCTAAGCCTGTTGGCTTGCTGAACAGCACTGCTACAAACAACAGTAAGGGAAAGTTGTGCAGTGGAAAGGACTCCTCCTTACATTCTGTACTATCAAGTTCTTGTTTCAGGGTGGCTAGAGTTTCAAACAGGACCAATGCTATTTGTGGCAGGGTTACACTAATGTTTTGCTGAAAGTTCCACTGACCTATAATACAGTATGACCCCTTGCATCCACAGGGATCAGTTTCCATGGTTATGGCCCATAAGTGAAACAGCAGTTATCACTGAATGTTATATTTCCACTGGATGTTGATGACAGAGTCACCTTGGAGGACACCTTCAGATTCCTGAAGTGACATTTTACTCCCTGGACGCAGGTAAGTGAAATCATGGTCACCAGATACAAGGATCATATTGTACTTTCAAACAGAGACTAAAAGAAAAGTGCAATTTAATTCCTTCCAAAATACGATTCTGTCACATTTTGTAAGGAATTAAGTATGCCTGCCATACATACTTCTTTCTGGAGGTTTCTCTTCCTCATTGTGCTCTTTTTCTTCCACTTTGTTCAATTCTTTTTCATTTTTCTCTTCTTTATCTTCTATGAGAAAGACAAAACATTTAATCTTATTTAGCAAAATCTCTCCAATATGTTTTAAAGAGATTTTCACAGGTACTTCTATGGCTGTATACATAGATCGGTACAGGCAGCTAACCAAGAGAAATAAACTAAACCTTTTAGTTCAAAAATCCAAAGATATCAAACATTTATATTTTAACCCACAACATTTGATGAACACACAAATGTATTTAATTATACAGGGGTACCCCGGGTTACGAAATTAATTCGTTCCGCCGCCGCTTTCGTAACCCGAAAATCTTCGTAAGGCGAAAAAGCCATAGGCGCTAATGGGGAAAAGCCGCGATTTCGTGCGAAATAGCGCCGAAAAGCACCAAAAAATTTTTCGTAACCCGAAATAACCTTCGTAACCCGGAACAGTTTTTTTAAATGGATTTTTTTCGTAACCTGGAAATTTCGTAAGGCGGCGCATTCGTATCCCGGGGTACCACTGTACTATATTTAAAATTAAAAATACTGACTTAACCACTGAGTTAATTATACATTTGTATTTGAATTTCAGGTGTCTACTTAAAAACTTGCATGTTTTAGCAAGATAGGATTTGAGTTATATTTATTTTAGCATTTGGAAAAGGATAAAATTAAAGGTGTATTTGCCACTTCAAACAAAGATTTGTGGAATTTTTATTCAGTACAGCTCTCATTTGTAACTCAGAAGAGTTCTGTGACATCATGAAGTAGAGATAACTAGGAACACAGGTCACATAGATACAGGATTCACTTAGGTTATATATTTCGAAATGCCCAAATTTCTTTGAGAGTAACAAATTTTATAGCTGGCTATAATGTACTGAATTTTTTGGGAAGAAGCCAAAGCTAAGGAACAGTAATTCCACTTGGTTAGCTGGATCTCTGTTTAAATATGTAACAAAAGCAGCAGTGGTTGCTGGAATCACTGGTCACAGAGTGAAACTGTCTTACTCTTATGCTTATTGGTTGTTGTTTTTTTTTAAAGAACACCCTGTATTGAGTGAGTTGTGGGGCATTTTCTGAACAAGGAGAAACTGAATGTACTATGAATTATACAATGTATTAAGAGACAGCTATGTTTAGTGTCAGGATCAGAGCTAGAATTAGGAAATAATGTACATATCTAGTAATTCCTCACTTCAACAAGATTCAAATCTTCCCCTCAATAAGGCCAACCTAATGATAGCTAGAATCACTTCTGATAAGCTTAAACATGGTTCAATGAACAGCAAGGCCTCTTCCATCTCATTAAATTAGACTCATAAACTATTTCAATTTCCTTGTCATTAACATTGAATATATGTAAATCCTCTAGGATAATTATTTTTGTTTTCTTAATGTTCAGCAGAATGCCTGTTTTAGCCCTTTCTTCTTTGACTTTCTTTAGCAATTGTTTCAAGTGCTTGCTGTTTTCTGCTAGCATTATGGTGTCACTTGCATGATATTCCTTCTTCTGATCTTCACTTCTCTTCCTCCAAGTCTAAACCTGGTCTACGTATGATGTTTTCTGCAGACAAGTTGAACAAATATGGTGATAGAATGCAGCCCTCTCTGGCCTCTTTCCAATTGGGAACCATTTTGTTTCATCGTGTTCTTTTCTAACAGCAGCCTCTTGTCCGGAGTACTGTACAGGTACCCACTACATCAGGACAATCAAATGTAATGGTACCCCATTCTTTGAGAACAGTCCCTAGTTTTTCACAAAGACATTACAGTGGGACCTTTTTATCTGCTGAGGTTTGGTTCCAGGATCCCCTGTGGATAACAAAATCTGTGGATGCTCAAGTCCCATTAAATATAATGGCAGAGCAAAATGGTGTCCCTTATATACAATGGAAAATCAAAGTTTGCTATTTGGAATGTATAACTTTTTTGAATATTTTCAAGCCATGGATAAAAAGGGCTGACTGTACTTTTCATGTTGACAGTACTTTCTGCTACAGTTTTAGCTAACTGTCATATATAAGGCTGGGATGTCCATTGGTGTGCTATCCCCAAGATATCAATGGAATTTGACAAGATGTATGAGAGTCTTGAAGGACCATCTGGCTGGCATTCCTGCCAAAATCCTACTTTACTTTACTTTTTTGAGTTGGTTAATTGATACAACTTCTCACGAGAACATGCCAAAGCTTCAAGATCAGGGGAAGGCTTCTTCTTGGTCCTGTCAACATCAAAGGCTCGCTTGGTGAGGGCACGAAAGAGCACTTTCTCAGGGGCTGCTCCCATACTCTGGAATGCCCTTTTACAGGAGGCTGGCCTGGCCTTCTCCTTGCTTTTCTTTTGCTGGAAAGCAAATATGTTTCCATTCAAGCAGGCTTTTAAAACATAATCACTCTCAGTGAGGCTTCTTATTGAGATGTATGCTGTTTTATTTATATTTTTAACTTCTGTATTTTTAAACATAATTTTATACTGTTTAAATTAAATTATTTTAATTGTTTTTTTTAAAAAACAGTATTAGTAGGTTTTAACCACTTTTATTTGTGAGCTGCCTTGGGTACCACTCCAGGAGAAAAGTGGCATATTATGTTAATAAATAAAAGTGGCCTGTCCTGTTATGTATAATTTTGATAATCCCTTTGGTTTATTTGAGAAGTAATGATATTGAAGCATACAGAAAAACAAAATCAGGGCAGGAGAACTCTGTATTTTTAACTTTGTTAGCCGCCCTGATTGTTCTCAGAGGGACGGGATACAAATAAATATTATTATTATTATTATTATTATTATTATTATTATTTACATCAGCACTATGAGCTTATTGGCAAGCATACTCTACAGCTGTGATCCTAGGAAAGGGTTACTTTGTCAATGTGTTTTCAGCACGTGATCCAATTTTAATGGTTCAGAATCTTTTACAGATGGTTCCACAAATGAGAAATAAAGGAAACTTCTAATGAATGTTATAAAATGTTTCCTAAACAGTTTGAAGGTAAGTATGTTGAGAAGTCTTGTAGCACTTTTGAGACTAAGAGGGGAAAAAATTGGCAACGTGTGCTTTCAGAGACAAGTCTACTTTGTCAGATGAAATTTTGAGGATAAGTCACTTGTATCTGCCTTGACTTAGACACAAGTATTTCTCCAATATAGTCAGAGGCTTTATCTATACAGCATAAAATTCAGTTATGGCTTGTAAACAGTGTCTGGAGAAGCGAGGTCTACCACACGTTAGTCTGGCCTCTTCCCCTTCTGACATGAGCAACTTGACTAGTTAGTCGGGTCCAAAAAGAAGAGAATGTATCTTTGTGAAAGGAGCAGTCCAAGACACCACACAAAAGGCTACTCCTAAAAAAGATCTCTCTGGGCCGCCTCAAACTCTCTTTGGCCAGATTCATGAGCATGCAATAACTGTTCAGGTTCTGGCATTCTGTTCAGGAGTGTTGACTCATCAAGCTTTGACAATGAAAGCCTAAGTTACGAAGTGGATTAGAGTAATCTTCACAAGTAGGGCTAAGTACACCAGTTGTAACCTCTTTTTGGACAAAGACAGCCCAGCCATTGTTATCTCTGTGTTAGTAAATCAAGACTAGAAGACGTAATGGGTGGCAGATATGGTGTCTTTGCTCAGGAAACAAGGCATTCCTTTTATTTTATTTTTCTGTGACACAATTTTTTAAGATCAACCTTTACCACAATCTAATATGCAATCAAAGATAAAGAAACCATGGGGAGGGGGATGGAAAATCTTTATTACAGTCATAGACCAGCACAGATAAACAGGGAGATACAGAATAAAAGAAGGTAAAAACAAAGCCTAAAAACAGTATTTAAAGTATCCTTTCAGATTCCAGTATAGCAATACAAGATTAATACTAGTGTGCTGTGGAGCTCATTGCCTGGCAAATTTTAATTGTAGCTGCACAAAATCTGGGAACATGTTGTATTGAGGTTGACATATGAAAGCAGCAGAGAAGTATCAAACTGACTGGTGTGTACTTGGTATTTATGCAATAAAGGTGAAATAAGGCTGTGGCAGATGTCCCTGTAGTATGAGCGCTGGAATAGTACATGCCCTGTTGTCTCTACTTGGCCAGAGTCACAGGGGCATAGTTTGTCTGAGAAGGGGATCTTCTTATATCGGCCTTCAAGGACAGCTGAGGGAAGGGAATGAGATCATGCCAAAGTAAAGGCTGTCCGACGTTTAGCTACTTTGAGTTTTGCTAAGTACGACACAGGTGATGCCAAATATCTATTGGAGTCACTAGCAATAAAATTTGGGGCGTTAACTAGATCTAATAGTCACTCTATATCTACCACCCATTGTCTGATAGTTGCTCTAGCCTTTTCATATCCCAAGTCAAGCTCAAGATCTGGAGAAAAGCCCAGTGAAGACATTTTACTCATCACCATTTGTTTCCACATACATCGGAAATCATCAATCAGGATTAGTGGAGCAAGGCTGGTGGGGAAGACGGATAGTCTAAGCCAGTAACTGAGTATAGTCACCCACACTCTGGCCTCCAATTTCATAAAGGCCGACTCCAGTCTCAGAGTTGCATCAGAGACACATTGGAGCTTGGAATGCTGATCTTAGTCATTTGGATTGTACAAGTTCTATTGGTATAGAGTTGGGGAGGGGTCCCAGTTGGGATCCGTAACAGTTGTGGAATTGATTTGGCCTTGAAATGTTTGAGTGCTACCAGTATATAATCCTCATCATAAGAAATCTGAGCATGGTTGAGGTCCACTGTGTGTTACCAGCAGCAGCATACTCTCCATGCGCTTTCCTACTAGCAGTAATGTGAAAGATTACCCCCAGATAACTGAAACAGGAGACCTGTTCGAACTTGTAGCTATTTATACCCCAGTTATGGTTCTTGGGGCTTTTAGGAAATGCCACAATTTTAGGGTTTTTTAAATAGTTGTGTACTAGCTGGCCCTCTCTGCATTGCTATATTAGTGCTCTTTTTATTTATTATTTATTTCCAGGAGTTATATCCTGCCTTTATCCCACAATGGGATTTTTGGACCAATGGATGTTCTTGAAAGTACTGCCGCATCATCTGCATAGGGCAGAGCTGAGATATGCCTTCCCTCCAGTTTCAGAGGATGGAAGTTGGTACAGTATTGTTGAGATGACCTGCCATGTCATTGATGTAAAAGTTGAACAAGAGTGGAGCTAGAATGCAACCTTGCTCTACGCCCTTCTCAGTGATAATGACATTGGTGAGATCAACTAATACAAAGTAGGGCTCTGCCCCCCAATCCTGATATAATGGGGGGGGGGGAGAAGAGTTTTAAAAAAAATTCTACCATTACAGATCCAAATAAGTAATGCCACTAAAATTGCTAATAGCCATAATCACATATTATTAAATCATTAGATTTCTTACTACTCAGAAAGTCCAAAATGGTTTCTAGTCTTTCAAAAGGTCTTCATTTGACTTCTCCTTTAGAACCCACCCATGCTAATTTGGCTATTTAGGCTAACTCAGGAACCTTAATAATCCATTCTTCCATTGTCAGTGCTTTAGTGCATTTCCAAGTTTGAGCAAACAGTATTCTTGTTGCTATTCACATATATAGAAGAAATGATGTATATTTACTATCCAGTAATCTTTTCCCATAATGCCATAAAACAAAAATCTTTCTGGTGACATTATAAAATTTATTTTTACAAACCTTCTTTATCTCAACATTAATTTGAAACGTTGTGTCCCATTTATGCTCCATCCCCAGCTTAAATCCCCTTAATCCAAAATGCTTGTGACCAGAATTGATTTTTATTTTTAAAAATTTTATTTTTGAATATTGGAATTGCTTATAAGTCCATAATGGAGTGTAGGAGCACTGTGCCTATAATAGAGGAAAATACTTTTGAGTGACAGGGAACACAGAGTGACATATATTCCATGGGACAGTGAGTCAGGAGCACATGACATGATGCCAAGTTGCAGCAAGGTTGCATTATGCTATGTGGCACTGTGTGAACCAACACACTATATAAGTGGACCAAGAGTGTGGGTTAGTTGGAGTGGTTTGGAGAAACAGTATTTGATTGGAAGTGTTGGGGAGTCAGTGTATGTAAATATTGTTGTAGGAAATCACCAGTTCACTTGCACCTCCAATCGCCAGTCAAAGTAAGGGTACGTCTTGTACTTGGTCTTGTAAGACTAAAGCTGTTGACCCTGGCAGAGCAGACTAGGTTGTTTTATAGTCCCACTCAAGACCAGAAGGCCAAACTGTTGAAACAAGCCAGGGAATAATACTACCAATTCCACTTTGGGTTAAATCCATGCTGCAAAAGACCACATTACCTGTCAAGAGTCATTCCTCTTCTGCCTAAAATGATTATGTTGGATTTGTCACAGGTTTCGTCAGGTATTTCTATAATGAAATCCCAACTAGAATGTTGGTTAAACATGAATCTAGCTCCTCTGCAGATGATATCTGTTCCTTTATGGAACAGTTGTTTTGGGGGAGGCATATATCTTTTTAAGAAAGCAGTAATCTTTGCTGCTAAAGAACAAGAAAATTGTAGCATCCAATCACTAATGTGCCTTTGGGATACAGACATTTTTTGCTGATATTGCGTTAAATAAGGTTATGTTGTTTCATTTCTTAATTTTTTGTGAAATAATTTTTAGTACAAGGCTCTGAAATATGAGTATGGTAGTACACTGTGAATAACCCTTATCTGGAATTCCAACCTCTGAACTACTTCAAAATCCAAATCTTTTTGAGTTAAGACACAAATAGTGTAGTATAGACCTTAGGAATATGATATGCAAAAACAGATGCAAGGATCTATGAAATGCAGGAATCCACTCCTCCCCACATTTCACAGATCCTCAGTTTCTCTCCAGCCTCAATGCATATATGCAAGTGTAGGTATTCCAAAATCAAAACAAACATACAAACAAAAAAACTGATACAGAATATTTCTAATCCCAAGCATTCTGGATAGGGGATATTCAATTTATATATAGAAGTCTTAAAAGTCTTAAGTTAAAGAAAATAGTAACCACTGTTCTATTTGTGGCAATGGGAAATCATTTCAATCACATTCAGACAGTGTTAAAAGTACAGACTATTTCAGTTGTGCTAGGAGCCAGACAACAGGAATATAATCCTTTATTTCTCCTGTGTATCCCACACATATTTGATATTACTGATTACATGATCGTTCTAAACTGTTCAGAACCCAGAAGTTGTGGGTCAATTATGTGACCACACGTTCTCTGAAGATGTTGATATTCTGTCCCATGTTCCTTGGGAGTTCCATGATATACCCAATATTACTGAACATTTACAAAAGCACTGGACAAGACTTTCTGTTGGAATGCTATAACTGAATTTTTCAGTATGTGAGAACATAAAGTTCAATTTTCATTCTCTGTTTATCTCAGAGAATCTGGGAGCCAGTACCAAAGCTCTTTAATGTACTAACTATAAATAAAGCCAAATCTACTCAACTTAGATAGAGAAATGGGTAGCCCTCCTTAACACATTTCCTGCCGTCAGGTTTACATACTGGGATATGCTCTTGCTTCTAAGTTTTAGTTCTTCATGTTCAGTGGTATCTATATCAGACTATTCATCAGCTCTATCTAAGATGCAAACAAATTCCTTTCTGGAGAACAGGGATGAACAGGTTGCTTACCTGTAACTGTGGTTCTTCGAGTGGCCAACTGTGTCCTCACACAATAGGGTTTGTGCCTGCACAGAGACTCCACTTGGAAAACTGAAAAGCTGAGCAGATTAGCAGGAAGCTCATCTACTGCTGTGTACTAAGCATGCCCAATCCTGCCAATCTAGCTCCACCTCCAGTTCAAGTCTGCCACAAGAATAAGCCGGGACCTGACAGGGGAGGTAGGGTGGGTTCGTGAGGGCACAGATGACCACTTGAAGAACCACACTTACAGGTAAGCAACCTGTTCTTCTTTTTCATGGTCTCTGTGCCTCACACAATAGGGTGACTAAAAAGGTTATCTGTGGCAGGTGGGAAGGTCACTGCAGAATAGAGGACAGCACATCCAAAACTGGCATCCCAACGAGATCTGGAATCAAGCTGGTAGTGCCAGACAAACATAGAAGGCTGAGAGCATGTAGCTTCTTTGCAGACATCAGGTAGAGGAACACCTCTGAGGAAGGCAGCAGATGAGGAGATGGCCCTAATTGAGCGTGGGCACACACCAACAAGAGGAGGGCATTTGGCAAGTTCATAAACCAAGAGAATGGTCTGTGCAATCCACTTTGAAAACTTTTGTGAAGAAACAGAATGGCCTTTCGTAGGTCCACCATAACAAACAACTTGCTGGTCAACCTGAACTCAGTGGAATGTTGAAAAGGCCAAAGCATGGTGGACATGGACAGTGTGCAGAGTCTTTATCAGAGGTGTAGAAGGGTCTGGATAAAAGTGGGTAGCTCAATAACTTGAGCAAAATGAAAAAGGGATACCATTTTCGTAAGGAAGGAGATGTTTGGTCTAAGGACCATCTTTTCTCCATGGAAGGTCAGGAAAGGCTCATCAGAGCGTAGTGCAGACAATTCGGAAGATCTACTAGCCGAAGTAAGAGTCACAAGAAAGGCTACCTTAAAAGAAAGGAGCCCAAGGGAGGCTGTGTCAGGAGCATGTTGAAACAGGTCTGATAAAATGAGAATGATGTGGCCACTAGGTGGAGCTGTTGTGCAAGTTATTTACAGCTCTAGTGTCAGTTATATATGTCAGCATTTAAACAGTGCATCATTGGAATGCTGATGCAACTGTCATTCTCAACTGTCACTGAGGGAGAGTGAGACAGTTGGTCCTTCTGAGAGAGTGTGTGTGTGTCAGTTATGACAGTTGGTGATAGAGTAACTGCCTCTCTGTTTGTTGTTATGGTTGCTTGGTTGGCAAAGTAACTTATTTATTAAAGCCCTCGTGAAGAGTGAAGGCTTGTTAGTGTCGTTATTTCTCAAGCCGGGAGCTCAAGGCTGTTTGCAGTGGTGAAGGAATTTTTCCTTCTTGACCTGAATACCTTTGCAGACATTTCTTCAAAATCCTTCTTCCTGGCGTCATGTTGACATGGTTCAACTCTGCAGGTGGCCGTGGTGGACACAGTGCGTCTTTCCACGCCCCAACAGGCTGATCCCATAGGCTCAAATGGGGGTATCATGAGTTGTGTGAGTACAAGCGAGAGTGACCATGATGGGGCCAGTGAATGTATGAGAGAGTAGAGATGACGAAGGCCCTTGAAGAATCTCTTGAGAATAGGGTAAGTGAAAAGTTTGGAAGATGGCAAACCAGGAGGTTGGTTAGCAACATGGCTGACAGATAAACCTTGTGAGTGGAAAGGGCCTGATCATGGAGGTAGAGGAGAAAATGCAGAGCTGTGGAGAGTTGAATAGGTGAGGAAGGCTCTGCTCTAGCCTTGGCAGTAAGGTGCTACTAGGATTGCACTGGATCCATCATCTTGGCCACAACCCTTGCCACTAGGGGAACAGGGGGAAAAGCATAAAGGAACTGGTGGCTCCAACTCAAGAGGAAGGCGTCTCCTAGTGACCTCTTCTCTTGGCCTGCTCTGGTGCAGAAAAATGGACACTGAGCATTCACCGGGGGTATGAAAAGATCCAGTTGAGGGTCCCCAAATGGGACGTGAGGAGATGAAAGGCATCTGGTGACAAGGTCCACTCATGTTGCAGGGTGTTGTTTCGACTCAGAGTCTGCCAGGACATTGTTTTTGCCTGCAAGGTGAACTGCTACTGGAGGAATGGAATGGAGGTGACACTACCTCCAAAACTGGAGGACGAATCACAAAACACTGGAGAATGAGCGTCTCCTTGTTTGTTGATGTAACAGACTACAGTGGTGTTGTCTGTTATCACTTGGACCAAAGCCTTGATGACTGCTAGCACTGATGTGCATCTCCATCTCGGAAGGAGTCCAATGGCCTTGAATACAAAGATCCTTCTAATGTGTGTCCCAGCCTGTCATGGAATGTCTGTAGTCGCCATTCTGGAAGGTTCTGGAAGTTAAAAGGGCATTCCCTTCAGAATGTTGGATGTGATTAACCACTAATGGAGAGAGGCTCATACCTCCGGGAGAAGGGTGAGCCTCTTGGATTATCTGTTGTGAAGATGATCGAAAACAGAGAGAAACCACATTTGGACAGGACAAAACTTAAGCCGAGCTAAATAGGTCACAGCCTTGGTGGAGGTCATCAGGCCAAGCAGAGGTTGTATGTCCAAATGCTGAGGGGCGGCTGAGATGCAGAACAGCTTGGAGGTGGGACCACAGAGTATCTGCTCTCTGAGTAGTAAGCAGGCGCAAGCCATGCCTGAGTCCAGAGAAGTCCCAATGTATTCTATCACTCTTGACAGTTTCCAGAATAGATTTGGAAAGGTTGACTGTGAGGCCTAGGTCATTGAGGAGAGATTGTTGTGCACATCCTGGAATAGTTGTGTACGGGAGGAAAACACCAGCAGCCAGTTGTCGAGGTAGGGAAATATCTTGATTCCACATATCCGTAGATGAGAAATGACCACTGTCATGCACTCTGTGAACACTCTGGGAGTGGTGGAGATGCCAAAGGACAGGACGTTGTATTGATAGAGATCTCAGTCAACAGCAAAATGGCGGTGTCTGCAATGTTCAAGTCGAATAGGAATGTGAAAATAGGCATCTTTCAGATCGATAGACGCATACCAGTCTCCTCGGTGGAGAAAGAGGGTAATGGACTACAACGTCACCAGTTTGAATTTGTGTGAAGTGATGTAGCTGTTCATGCTCCTGAGATCGAGGATAGGGTGAAGACTGCAGCCTCTTTTTGGCACTGTGAAATATTTTGAAAAGTAACCATCCATCCTGCATCTGTCTGGCATGCGTTGGATGGGACCTTTGTTGAGAAGGGAGCAAATCTCCTCTTGTAGAGGATGGGAGGAGGGAGTAGAACGAAAGATGCCAAGCGGTGGAGTACTTGTAAACTCTATGAATTAACTCAAACGGATGATGGTAAGAAGCCAGGTGCCTGTGGTAATTTGGCACCAACTGTTGTGGAAGCAGTAGAGTTTGGAGGAATGACGTGCTGACAGCAGGGGAATTGGCTGAAGGGGAGGTGATGTCCTGGAGGAGTAGCCATGGTTAGCGCTTCAGAGCCACAGCACCAGATATGACTTTGGCAGCACAATCTACAGAATACTTGGCCAAGGTTATTTGCTGGTTAACAAGAGAAAGGGCCTCAGATTAAAAAACAAGAGCAACTGCACTTTGATCCTTTGAGAGATTAGGGATAAAGGAGGCCATACGATCCCATAGATTTCTTTGGTAGGCTCCCATGCCAGCTTGCATGTTTCCCACTTTAGCAGAGAGAGCAGCTGAAGAATAAAAGCTTATCCCAAAAATGTCCAAGCATCAACCTTCTTTGTCCAAGGGGGCAGAGTGGGTTTTGCCAGAGGACTTGGAGGTGGACTCAACCACTAACGAATGTGGAGTGGGATGAGTGAAGTGGTATGGAGATGTGTCTGGTTGAACCTTAAAAGGCAGGTTTAACTCATGAAATATTCATGACATCAGAGAGGGAAGTCAGAAAGAGAAGAAGAGCTGGAGACACAGGTCTGTTATCTACTATCTGAAAGACAGAATCTCTCGCCAGTTTGGGAGGGGTTTCAGCCTGTAAATACAAAGCATGGGTATCTGTGCCATTACGTCTGAAAAGAGTCATACATCTTCAGTAGGTGAATGAGTGACAGTGTCTTCCACTTCTTCCTGAGGTGACTCAATCAAAGGAGAAAGAGACTTAAGTGATGTCATAAGCTGATTCCCTATGTAGTCTGTTGTGGTATGGCAGGAGTGGCAAACTGTTGGAAAATAAATCCAGAGGAAAATGTTCAACGTGGGTGAAAGGTGACTGGGGTTACTATAGATCACCTGCAGCCATGATGACTGTGCATTTGGGCTGTGCTGAGTCACAGGCTGTGACATCATCTTGGTTAGAAAGTGTTAAATCACCCTGCACAGGGGACATGTATATATGTTGCACACATCAGAAAGAGGCTGGGCTAAGTGGCCGCATGGTGCCTATGTATATAAGGGAGGAGCCTCATTGTACATTGTGGCTTGTCAGTGTGATGGTGTGTCGGAGTGTCGTTGGTGTAATGAGAATAGCTTTGTTGGAGAAGACAAGCTTATACACTTTGGAACTTCAAGTAAAGAGCCTCATTAAGAGATATCTGGTTAGAGTCTCTTTTGTCTGCTTCTGGAAGGGGAGACGAGTTCTCCCACCTGCACACAGCTCTGTATCACTTTTCAGGTGGTTTAGAGAAGAAGTTTAGCAGTTACACAGATCTCTTGTTGTCCCCTCGTGTTCAGATAAGACAATAGAGACACCTGAGGGAACAGGTGCTATCACAGTGGGACAAAGGCTGCCGGTGAGGGACAAAGACTGCTGGTGCCGAGGTCCGAAGTGATGAAGGTGGAGGACTAGAAACAATCACAATGGTTCTAGGTGGAGGTGAGCGCCCCCCCCCCCCCCGGTCAGATTGATGTTCTCGATGGCATTCGGATTGAAGGTCCTCTAAATGTTGATACCAAGAAGGATCTTGAGGAGAATGAGATCGAGAGAGGGATTGAGAGAATGCTTGGTACAGAGATGGAGAAAGTAATATGGCTCTCTGTGAAGGTATCAATCCCGATATGACTGGGAATAGGACCGGTATGAAGAAGGTCGCTCTTCTAATAATCTTCAGCCCAATACCACTTCAAATAGGAGCTGGATGTGAAGGGCAAAAGACAGGAGGACGATACTGAGACATCAGCCCTGTCTTGGGTGGCGTAGGAAAATGATGAGATCGAGCCAGAGAAGTCTCCCAAGGCAGAGGAGGCAGAAGTGAGAAGGAATGCTTGCATGCTCACAGAGGAGAGGTGAAAATTTGAGACTGTACAGAGTTCGGGACCAGTGGTAGCAGTGATACCGTCAGCAATGGCATGGACACAAAATGACTAGGTTGCAAGGTCGATGTCGTAGCCACACTCAAAGATGTCGAGGACAATGGCTCCAATGTTAAGTGCAGTGATGGGACTGAGTCAAGAGGCTGGGCCAGTGGCACGGTAGGTGGGAGTAGAAACACCATGGTGGTTTCAAGGGTTGCTACCAGTGAGATTGTCTGAGCTGGAGCCGATGTCAGTAACGAAGGCAGAGGTGATCTTGCCAGAAGGCTCCTGCAGTACCAACTACTGATTGACAGAGAGATCAATAGGGTTTTGTGAAGCCATAGATGAAGTTAGGGCAGAAGTACTCGATACCGAGGGTGTCATTAACGAGGCACACATGGTTCGCGTCAATGTTGGTGTCAATGTCAAAGATGGTGCAGGGGATACTGACTTTTTGGAAAGCTCAGAAATCTGTGGTAGTTTGGAGATGGGAACCAAGCCTAGGGGAATTTGTTGGGAGAAAGATTTCTCAGCCACAGAAAGGGAGCATTCCCAATGGAAAAGTTTTCGACACTGAGCTCTACTGCATAAAGTTTGAGAGGTGAAGGAGCAGCAGACAGAGGAGCAATCAGTAACGTGGGATTCTCCCAAACAAAAAGGGCATTTGGAATGTCCATCAGTAAAAGCGACTTTCCTCTTACAAGAAACACAAAGTTTAAAAAGCGAATTGGAGGCTATAAGAGGCCTGGAACTTGGGCACCCAGCTGTGTGAAAAACAGAGTAAAAACCGAACCAAAGCGCTAAAAAAAGTAGGCAGCTCACACTAACAATGAAAACAAAGTTAAAGAAAATGAAAAATAAAAATGTACTGTATCGGAGAGGTAATTCAGCAAGAGAAAGCAATCTGAGCAGCTTCTCTTTAGGAGGACAAAAGAAAACTGCAGGGGGAGCTAGACTGGCAGGAGTGGGCATGCTTAGTACACAGGAGTGGGTGGGGCTTCCCACCAATCTGCTCATCTTTTCAGCTTCTTGAAAGGAGTCTCTGGGCAGGCACAAGCCCTACTGAAGGCACAGAGACCATGAAGAAGAACCAACTACTACTACTATTACCCCTGTAACCTCAATAACTGACCTGTAACCATCCCATCTGATTTTGGAAGATAAGCAGGGTCTGGCCTGGTTACTGCATGGATGGGGAACCACCAAGCAATATGAGATGCTATAGGTGATAATAGGGAGGAACGAACTGACAAACTATCTCTGTACCTTCCTTGCCAAAGAAAGCCCTATGAAACTGAGTTGCCATAAGCAGAAGGTGACTCGAATGCACATAAGCATCTTAAAAGAAACACATCTGCAAATAAAATGCAGCTAGCCCCTTTTGGAAGGTGAAATGCTGTATCTAAAGAAGATAATACCTGATTTCTTCTTATTCAAAAAAAATGGTGCTGACCCATAAAATTCAACTTTGCACTGAAGCATTCCCTGAACGTAAGAGAAAGGTAGGAATGCACACAGAAGCAAAGAGGCAAAACTTACCAGATTTTCAGTATTTTTATTTCTAATGGACACTAATGGGTTTAGTATGTGCTCTATAACTAATGTTGGGGGAGGGGGGGGTTGAAGAAAAGGCTCAAACACAGCAAATTCTTCCCAAGCCACTAAACGCACAATAAAATACAACAACAATAAAGTTGAACATTATGGACAGTTTGTCTGTTAGTACTGTCACACAAAAAAGAACCACACTGCTGAGATTCACCTTTCCCAACCTTTGCAAGCAAAAGCGAGGAAAGGAGACTCTGCAACTAATCTAATTATGCCACCTGGCTACCTTCAAATATTTCGTAAAGCTAAGAATTATCTTGCTGATAGCAACATATTTTTTGTCTATCATCTACATGTTGTAACTGGAAGAAATCACTGGACTATAATTCAAGAAACATAGGCAGTCATCATTAACATAATTTTTTAAAATTTAGGAAAGCCTTCAGAGTCACTGTGAGTTTTCTCAATAAAGTTATTGTAGAAACAGGACTCTCCGGTCTTGAGGAAGTGGCCCATCTATACCCAAGTGCTGTGCTCATAATATCATAATTACATTTAATTTTTACAAATACACTCATCCCTTCAAATTTGCAGCTTTGATTTTTGTGGATTTCAATATTCACAGATTTTATTAATATGTTCTCTCTAGGAATATCTAGGTCCCCCAGCGCAACTTTATGGTCAACTTTAGTCAAAAGTCACACTGAAGGATCTAGAGATTCTGAGAGAGAACACTCCACTAGGCATTTGTAGCTCCTGCAGTGCAATTCTATGGTCAATGTCTGGCAGGTGATGACCACAGAGTTGCACTGGAGGACCTAAAGATTCTTAGAGAGGTGTTCTTTCAGGTAAAAACATAGTGTTTTTGTTATTTGCAGTTTTCCCACATTCACGGGGGTCCTGTGCCCCTAATCCCAACAAATGTGGAAGGACAAGTTTAATGGGCAGCATCGTTTTTGTAAATTATGATAGCATATATCAGATTTATTCCCTCACACTTCTTTGGTTGTTATGGAGTTCTGAATTCTGTTCCAACCAAGAAATGACAAAAAATCCCTATCCCCCTTCTCATTCTCTTATCAACACAAAAATGGCCATACTGTGGGAGGGGGTTGCACTACCTCAAGGCATGATTTTTAGGGTAGCACTAGAACAGGGGTAGGCAACCCTTTTGAGCCGGGGGCCGGGTTGCTGTCCCTCAGACAACTGGGGGGAGCCAAGAATAAAATAAATAATTTTAAAAAAAATTAAATAATAAGTAAATAAACCAAGGACAAATGTAGGACAAAATTTTCAAATGGAAGACACTTTTTTAAAAAAATGGAGGACACGCAAAAAAATTTGCTGATTTTTTAAAAAATGTTAATATAAATGCATGTTCGGAGGCTTCTATAACATTGCCCCCCAACGGCCCCGGCGCAATTGGCAGGCAGGACGAGCTGGGGCCGGTCCCAAGGCCTCGCCGGGCCGCATCCAACCCACGGGCCGCAGGTTGCCTACCCCTGCACTAGAAGGTAGCACTGGAAGATGTCACTATGTGATAGACATATACTTCCTGATGCAGGATCTTGACCAATAATTAAGTTATCAATCATACAGGTTCTCAGAATTTGCTGGATTGCATAGTCATCAGATTGCTGGGAGTTGCAGTCAACAACATCTGGAAACCTCAAAAATTCCCACTGCTTTAACCTAACCTTGACATTCCATCACAAAAGTACTGAACGTTTGCTCTAAATTTATGATTAAGTACTTATGTAACTATTTCAGATAAATTTCTTTTACAGTTAGAACCTACTATTTATTAAAATGTGTTATTCTAATAAATCAGTATATTACAATTATATGACAAATATTCTTGAGATGAACACTTATTACACACCAAAATTCCCAAGCAGGTGAATTCTGTCACACAGTTTATTGTAATTCTAACTAGTTTATTTGATAGATGTGATCAAACTAAGAAAGTTCATTCAATGAAACACTACTTTTAAAGAGAAGATGGAAAAGAGGCACCACATACCTGAAAGGACTGATGTTATCATTTCAGCTTCTTTGTCACAACAGAGTTCTTCTTCATCAGAAAGCACTAAGAAAGCTTCTTTGGGCAAACTTTCAGTGCTTTCATGTTTAGATGGGGAATTCACTGAATTTTCTGCTTTATCCTCTGCATCCAAGTTGGCGTTTTCCACTGGAAGCAAGATGGATTTGGAGAAACTATTTAATTCATCTGCTGGTGCAAGCTTTTCCAAAATTGGAATAATTTCATCTGTTTCCATAGTGGCTGCATTTCCTAAGATGTTATCAACTGATTCATCTTCTGCAGCTTTTTGAATGTTAGTCTCTGTAGGCTCTGAAGATTGGACCTCTTCAATTTTTTGGCCCTCATTTGTATCCAAACTGCTAGATATTGTTTCTTCGCCAATATTCTCTTTTATAACATCTTCTTCTGCATTCTTTTCTTCTTCCACAATCATATCAGGACCAAGAGCTAACTCCTTTGTTTCTGCTGGCTCCATTACACAGTCATTAACATTGCAACTTACTTTCTTATCCTCTTCAGGCTCACTTGGTGTGGTTTTTTGGTCCAAATCATCCTTTACATAAGCATCATTATGGTCCAAATCATTTTGTATACTGACCTCTTCTTGGATCTCACTGTCTTTATTACATTCAAGTATTTGTCCTTCTGGGACAGAGCCTAAAGTAGTACTAGTATCCTCATGAACTTGATCAGAAGCAATGCTCTCAGGAGAAGGTTTCGGGGTTGTTTCAAGTCTGTCAGTCAGGTCACCAGCCTGGTTTTCTTTGACATCTGGGCTTTTGGCATCAATAATTTCTTCAGAGTTCATTTTTCCTTCTTCAGAGTCAAGTCCTAAATCCTCTATACCATTTACCACTTTGTCCTCAGGGCAATCAGGATTGAGTACAGAAGAACTGAGATCTGAATCCCCATTTTCATGTTTCCCATTTACCAATTTAATGTCGGTAGTCTTCAAAAGTTCCTCTTTCACCTTATACACGCTCTCAAGCTGTTGTCGATCACTGGTTCTCATGGTTTTGCGAGCCTTAAACACTTTTTTTTGAGGCTCTTCATTGCTTTCCATTTTGATCCTAAAACAGAAAAAAAAATCTTTAAGACAAAAAGGATCAAGATAATATTTTTTTTCCAAGTAACCGTGGTATTTAGAACATCTTAACAATTAATGTGCATGGAAAAGGAGATTTCCCATTTAGAGGACACTTTTAAAACTTTAACTTCTTGTTTTTAAAAATGTCATTATGCTAATGAATTTTCCCCCTTTTTAACTTAAGGGCAGCACAAAAATTTACTAAATAAAATTCTATATGATGCAAAACCACAGTTCATACAAATTGTCTGGGGCTATCTGGTGCCTGAATGAATGGCTACACAGAAATATATACCAACCAAAGTTTCATGCAAAGAAAGAACAGAGCCACATAAATAAATTTTGTAGTTCCAGTGTTACATAAAATATAATTAAATTTCATGTAAGTATTTTCATATTTTAAAAAATAGTTAAGAATTCACATTCTGCTAACCAAGCTCTGCAATCCTTGATCATTTGTAAGAGTCCAACTAGAACTTCCCAAAACAGAGGTGAAAAAAGGAAGTAATGTAGAACAACAAAACATGCCCCCGCCAGGACTATGAATTTTAATGATCACATACAATGTACTAGCTTATTTCTTCCTCATCTTTAAAACAGCCAGAAATGAGAAGAACTCCACAGCATAGAGTAAGAATGTTTACTCACAAGTAACTTCCCACCAACCCCCACAGTACTTCTAAGTAAACAAGGGAGCCCAGGGCTGCATAAGACAGAATATTTAACTGAAATTCAAAATAAGGGTAGTCATAGAAACGACTATGAGTTATTTAGCCAGGTTTTCAGTACACTGGGCCCCCAGTATCCACTGGGGTTTGGGTCCAGGATCCCCCATGGATACCAAAATCTGTGGATGATCAAGTCCCATTATATACAACAGTATAGTAAAATGGTGTCCCTTATATAGAACAGCAAAATCCAAGGTTTGTTTTGGGGATTTTTTTTTAAAAAGAGTATTCCTGAACTGTGGTTGACTGAATCTGTGGGTGCAGAATCCGTGGATATAGGATTTCAACTACGGGTGAAAGCACATTAAAGAAAGTTCAGAGCTGTCCATTTTAGTTGAGATGCCAGGTGCTAAACTGGGTATCCAAGGTGGTCAAGGGTCATGGTTCAGACATGGTCCTGCCATGCTCAACTGCAATACATGTGTGTGTTAATGTGGGATAATGAGTTATGCTATTCTATTGATAATGCTGGGAAAAGAAAAATATTGTGCATCGGTAGTGGTCTGGGATAAAGAGTAGATGTGTGGGGTGGAAGTATGTGCTGCAAGTACCAAGATTGAACTTTATACATACTGAAAAAAGTCTTCAGTCCTGAAAACAACTATGTACTGTGAATCACAGTACATAGTTGTTTTCAGGACTGAAGACATAGTTGTTTTCAGGACTGAAGACTGAAGAGTAGTCTGTGATCTACTTTGCTTACTGAATAAAGGTTTTCTGACTCTGCTGAATGCTTGTGCTCTTGGAGTGGAGTTAGGCTGTACATTAGAGACTGTAAGGATGTCCTGAAACACTGAAGGCATACAGTAAAAAAAGGACGATGACCAGACAAAGAAATCTGATGTTAGTTAAAGAACAAGACAAGATGGCTCAAGAGAGGTGGGATGGGTGTGGGAGCTTCACCATTCCCAGCAGAACTTTGGGAGTCTCCATAGTGAGGAAGGGCCAGCAATGGAAAAACCTAGAAGATACTCACCTCTATAAAGAGTAACAGAGAACTTGGTGAGTCAATGAACAATGAAGAACTAGTGGGGAATTAGAGGAGCCTGCCTTTAAAAATGCCAAAGGACAGGCTGGGGAAAGCAAGTACGCCAATACCATGTCAGTGGCAGCCCAACAACTTTTTAAATCAAAGTCAAGCTGAGAAACCTTCACGAGGGGAGGACACATCGATTTGCCAGCAAAGTTGGACTCTGGATGTGTTGAGTGTCTCATGAACCTTGTGATGACTATGGAATTGGGATTATAAACTGAGGGGCTTGACTTGCCCATCAATTTTGTTCCAATAGGTGGAAGCAGCATGTAGGGCAGCCTTGTCTGTCTTTTTTGGGACTGGGGAGCCAATGGAAGGCCATCAAGTTTGTGCTGATTCTTACCACTAACTATCCCCTGTTGCTAGGGCTAAATTGGCTCAGGTTCCACAATTCCAGTGTTAAAAAAGTGCCCTACCCCCTGATGAAAGAGCTGTTGGCCCAGCTGGCAAGAAGGAAGGTATTCATCAAGTTGGACTTATGGGCTGCTTACTTCCATGTAACGATAAGAGAAAGAGACGAATTTAAAACAGCTTTTAATTGGTTTCTTGGTTTCTTTGGGTACATGGTCATGTCTTTTGGACTTGCACCCTTCCAAAGTACCTTGATCAATGACATGCTGCATGAATATTTGAGTAAGGGGGTGTTGGTCTATTTGGATGATGTTTTGATTTGTTCACTCAAGATCTTAAGTCGCATGTATGCCTGGTAAGGAAAGTGTGTAAAAGGATGCTGGATAATCAGCTACAAGCAAAACTGTGGCAGTGTGAATTCCACAAAGAGAAATTATTGCTTTGCATACCATATTTCAACTAAAGACATAGAAATGGATCATGCAAAGGTGGAACTGTTTTAAATTGGGAGCCTTCAAGAACATGAAGGCAACTGTAGCTTCTTCGGGTCTGCCAACTTTTATACACAATTTATTTCCCAATTTCACTCTGGTGGCCTTGAACTTCACTGATTTTCTGAAGACAAAAAGAAAGACAGGAGACGTCAAAACCGAAGCCGAGCACTAAGTGGGGCCACAAATGCCAAAAATCTTTTGAAGAACTTAAATGATTGTATGGTTTTGAACCGATCCTCATACATCCTGACCTCACTCAGTCATTTCTGGTACAGATGGATACTAGTGATGTGGCGTTTGGAGCTGTTTTCTTGCAAAAAGATGAACAAGAATTGTAAAATCCATGTGCTTACCTGCCAAAAGAATTTTCAGGTCCTGAAGTCATAGACTGGGTTTGGGAAAAGAAAACTGCAGCCATCAAACAGGCTCTAGAAATGTGGCAGAATTTATTAGGGGAGCTACTTGTCTTTTTGAGGTATGGTCTGATCATCAAAATCTGGAGAATTTGCATAAGCGTAGAAGGTTGTCCAAAACAAATCCAATGGACAAAATTATTTCATAAGTTCAAATTCAGATAAACTACATATCTGCCTGGGAGAAAAGGTTTTCTGGGAAATATGCGAAAGGGCCCTCTTGACCTTTTCCCTTCATGGCTGGTTGTCGGAGGAGATGCTTTGATGACTCATCTGAAATTTATTATAAATGCATCCCTTAGGGAGGGCTATTTTCCACCTTGTTTAAAAGAAGTGGTGGTACAGCCACTTCTGAAAAAGCCCTCACTAAATTCCTTGGTTAAGGGTAAGTATAGACTGGTCTTCCATCTTCCATTTCTAAGCAAGGTCATTGAGAGGGTTGTTGCTCTTCAACTCCAAGCGGTTTTGGATGAAACTGATTATCTGGACCCATTTCAAACTGGCTTCAGGGCATGATATGGAGTCGAGACTGCCATGGTTGCCTTAGTAGATGATCTTCGGCTTGAGCATCGACAGGAGAAGTGTGACCTTGCTGGTGCTCTTGGATCTCTCAGTGGTTTTCTATACCATTGATCATGGTATCCTTTTGGAACGCCTGAGAGAGTGGGGTATTGGAGGCACTATGTTACAGTGGTTCTGGTCCTATCTCTTGGGCAGATTCCAGATGGTGATCTTGGGGACAGTTGCCCTTCTAAAAGAGAGCTTAAATTTGGCATCCTTCAGGGCACCATCTTGTCCCCAATGCTGTTTAACATATACATGAAACCACTGGGAGAGATCATCCAGAGGCATGGGGCAGGGTGTTACCAGTAGGCTGATGACACCTAATTATATCTCTCCATGCCCTGGACCCGCAGTGTCAACTAAGGAAGGCATCTCCCCTCTGAGTGAATGTCTTGAGGCAGTAATGGGCTGGATGTGGGAAAACAGACTGAAGCTGAATCTAAATAAGACGGTGGTGCTCACTGTTGGGGGCCCTAATCCAGGGTTGGAGGTTTGTCAACCAGTCGTGGATGGGGTCACACTCCCCTTAAAGGACTATGTTGGTAGTTTGGGGTACTCCTGGATCTGTCACTTCAGATGTCAGCTCAAACAGATGTGAAGGCCAGGAGTGCCTGTTATCAGCTTTGGCTGATATGCCACTACACCCTTTCCTGGAATCTAAAGACCTAAAAACTATCATGCACACACTGATAACCTCACAACGTGACCTGCAATGCACTCTACATAGGGTAACCCTTGCACTTAGTCTGGAAACTTCAACTAATTCAAAATATGGCAGCCAGGGTGGTCACTGGAAGCTCTTGAGGTGACCATATTACATCAATATTAAAATCCCTTCATTGGCTGCCTATTAATTTCTGGGCACAGTACAAGATGTTGGTTATAACCATTAAAACCCTTCATGGTTTGGGTCCAGCCTATCTATGGGATTGTCCTCTCTCATACAATCCGCCCCATATATCGAGGTCCTCAAATAAAAATCTACTGCAATCAGCTAAGACTAGGCTGGCTGCAGTTACTCAGAGGACCTTTTCATCTGCCACTACCAAGCTATGGAATGGCCTGCTGGAGGAGATTCGACATTATCACTAGCCTGGGTTGCTTTAAAAAGTCAGTCAAGACATATCTCTTTCAGCAGGTCTTTCCAGAATAAGATCAATACCCTAACAATCTGTGACTGATTGTTGATGAACGCCTAGTTGCCACTGCTCCGTTTATTGTTAATAATTATTATTTAACTATTAATGGTTCTTTTAATAACTGAAAATTTAATTGTGTTTTATGATTACTGATGGGAGTATTAGGGTAATAATATTATATGGCACTGTATTGTAGTTGTATTTTATTGATTTTAATATAAGCCGCTTCGATCGTTCGGAGGAGTGGGATATTATTATTACTATTAATATTAAAATGTCATGTTATCTTGCAAGAGGGACCCATAATAGGAGGTTGGTTGTTCCCAAACTGTTATATGGCACAGACAATCTTGATAGGTTTGCTAATAGTCTTCCTGGATTAAAAACATTGCTGCTCACCTGCATGTTAGTAACTTGTAAAATAGCAGCTAAACAGAATTTGACCTTTTTATTACAGAAGCCTGGCTGGATAAAGTTTGAAGGTAGTTAATTTCACTTTTCACACCAAGATGCCCTGGTTGCAGCAGCAACTGAAACTTGGAAGGCAGGCAAATGGAATTACTGTCGAGTTAATCCTGCCATGATTTGCTTTGACTCTTATGAATACGTTTGATGTTTTACAAGGGTTATGTTATATGGTAGATTATTTAGAGTGGGATTTGCAAAGATGTGGGGTATATATATTAATGGGCAGTGGGTGATGGGCTTTATATAGGTTGAAAGTTGGGACAGCTATGTAAGTGGGTATTAATATGCTTTTGGGTCTGTTTTTTTGTTGTTATGTTTAGTTATAATATTTGGAATGTTATATAACTGCCTGGTTCATAATAAAGATTTACGCTACTTATATCAAAGTGGGCAAGATCATCAACGCCTAAACAAAGAACAAAGAAACCAGAGACAATTTAAGGTTTTATAAATTAGATTAATCATAGAATTAATAGAGAAATTATAACTGGGACATTTTAGCATGTTATATGGGTTTAATGAAAAAGATACAAAATATGTGATGTTTTATTATGTTTTAAAATATGTTAAATGCCTAGGATGAAACAACTTTTTAGAGAATATTTAAATTAATTGGTAAAGGAATGTGGAGGAATGTTTTTTGTTTGCTGCTTTTAGAAGTGTTTGAAGGTCTGTTATCACAAACTATGGCCACTAGCACAACCAGGTTTAAATTCTCTGGGAAAGAAAAGGGAAAACATTGGAAGAAGAAATTGTTCAAAGAACTGCATGTGTTTAACCAGCCAATTGCTTTCATTTGATGTTTGGGTGCTGGGCTTTTAGTTCTGTCTAAAGATGCCTTCGTAGATGGATCTTTCTGACTTTTCAATAAAGTTTTCTGCTAATCCTCAAAAGCCTAATTCACTGAGTCTGGGAAGGGTTGCCACTAGTTCTGACAATTACAATGGTGTACAGCCATTCCATTGTGTAACTAGGTGCCCTGTTTCATTGTCTGCAAGGTCTTAATGTGTCTATCTAAAGATGAGGGTCCAGGGCAGAACAGGGATTCTGTTGGTGTACAATCCACTCCACTTCCCAGCAGTCTCCCTTCTTGAGCCAGCTGAGGTGGTCTGAGGTGTTGTCTCCCCCCCCCCCCCATGATTCTATGACAGAGTTTGCCTTCCAACAAATATCAGGATGGCTGAATGGGTGTCAATTGTACATCTATTGAAGACAGTAATGCAATCCAGTCTTTTTGTAATAGTTACGTATCAGATGTACTGAATCACAAATCAATTATCTGGTTTGTTGGTCCATTTGATAGGCACTTCTTTCCTTGTGGTCTTTTAAGTATTCTACTGCCATGTTAGATTCAAATGAAAGTTATTAATTATATTGACTGTTTGGCCAAGAATCACAGCTGAAACTAAGTTCTCTGGTCACCTCAAGTGGCTAGTTAGTAGGGTTTTTTCCCCCTGAGAAATTTGTTAGACTGATGCTAATATTGATTTCAGAACCTCACAATATTGCATGTCATTGGTGCTGGCATGTACTACAATGACTGATTCTGCCCTATGAATATCTTTATTGTAGTCTACATAGCTCTGTCTCTAATGTTTTAAATTGATTCTTTCTATGAAGAATGTGTTCCTTCCAAGGGTTTCTCTTTCTTTGTGAAAAAGATTTTTCCTCAATACCTTTATTTTTCATGATATTAGAGGAACTAGGACTGGGACAACACTTTCACATTTGTGTTCCACAAATTTGTCTGTTTCTCTCTAGTTCTTCAGGTCAGCACCCTGGCTTCATGGGGATAATCTCAGTCATGTTTGGCAAATTTGATCATCGACAGCCAAGAACTCCTTGCATGAAACACACGTGATACTTCATTGTATCCATTCATTATAAATTTTATGAAAGAGGCTGGTTTTTAGATGTAACATTGTCCACAGGGGGAAATTAAACAGCAGAAAATTGCTGCCTCATGTCATTATCAGAGAGAGGAACATAAACAACAGTCTCTTGTTATTCCTGTGTGCCTTTGTCATTTTTTCTTATGGAGATCCTAAGGAGACCCTATCATGGGGTAGCTTTGATGCTTAATTCAATTCAGTTCATCTTTATTACGGTCACAGACTAGCACAATTCCTCTGATGTTGAGTGAGTGTGACTTTCCCAAGGGCATCAAATGGATTTCCACAACTGAGCGAGGGTTTGAACCCTGGTCTTCTCCAGAGTCGCAATCCAACATTGACGAATCTGAGGAACACAGTTCCTAGTGATCCTGCTGCAGCAGCTGACAAAGAGGAACTGCAGTTTCTGCAGGAAGGCCACCAAACACAGGTTCTAGAAGTGGGCGGAGCTACCACCAAAAAGCTTATGCAATGCTCTAGAAGGTTCAGAATGATGCATTGCTCTGGATAACCCATTTGTGTGAGCCTCAGAAACCATGAAGAAGTATCAAAAATTAAAATGTTCAGTCTTGAATCCTGCAAGTTACACAGTATAGTGACGTAAAATCAATAAAATTATTTTTGTAACTACTTCTCATTTGAACAGAACACATCTTAAAATCCCAATGTATTTTAATAGAGGTTTTGAAGGGGAGGGGGATATAATCAGCACACTCATTACTTCTTAAGAATACATATAAGAAAAAAAAAGTGTGTAAGTGTGTGTGTGTGTGTGTGTGTGTGTGTGTGTGTGTGTGAGAGAGAGAGAGAGAAAGAGAGAGAGAGAGAGAGAAAGAGAAAGAGACATCCAAATTTTAGCTGGATAAAATAATTTAAATCTTTTAAAATTCAGTTTTACTTGGTCTCTAAAAAATAGCTAGATTTAAAGTACTATATGAATCTAACACTAACATTTAAAGAAAATTATACTCATAATCACTTCCAAGTGACTTAATGACCCAGCTGAACACACTCAGTTAAAACTGGCTTTTCAGTGTAAATGTACAGTTTAAGCAGAAAGGAATTATATCACTTGTCACATAGGTGAAGTGGACTGCAGACATTATAATACAGCAATTATGTTTTCCAGAAATCACAAATATTCAGATTGTCAAACAGTGTGGATACAAAGTGATGATACAAATACTATTTACTTTAATAATAACCAGCTTTTGTTTCTTGTAAATTGTGAACACTTTTTAAGCCTGTAATGCAGCTGTGTTTTATTACTATTTTATTTCTTCATGTGAGAACACTAAGCAGAAATTCTTTATTTCACAGTTGTTCAAAGTGGTTTGCAGAATACAGCACAAAAGTGTGATTAACTGCCAAAGCATCAGGGTGACATCCAAAGAAGTACACTGCAATTTTCTGGTTTGCAAAAAGGAATATGCCTAGTAATCTGATGTGTAAGGAACTCTGTGCAATAGTACTTCCAAGACTTTTTGTCTTGGTTAAACAGACAAGCAAACAAAAATCTCACTAATACATTTAACAACAAGAAATGGAGCATGCATCAAACTGTGCATTTCGCATTTCTGACAACTGTTTCCAAAAGTTCATATTCATCAAACTGAGCCCAGCAGACAAATATTAAAGCAAGTATTGCAAATTTCTGTTAGATTCCCCAGCAGTTCCTCCTTAGTTTAATATATATTATACTCTGCATTTCAATTATCTCAATAGTTTTTATATCTACAAAAATGGATATGTAATTCCAATTAACAAATATTTAAAAGCTGTGGTTGCAAAACCAGGATGAATTCCTGAAGAATTGTATTTAGAAGTTCTAATTGCCCATGTCAACATTATAATTAAGTACATCTGTGGACTGACATGTGAGCACAATGCCAGCCTTTTAGATGATATGATGATAAACATGAAGAAATTAAGTTGATCCCCATCTTCTTAGATTCTCACTGAGAAACTTCTATGACTGCATATAGCAAATGTCAGTCACCATAATAAGAATTGTGGCTTAATCGGAATAAGACAGCACACTTGCAGTGACACCAGCTATACATGTCATGTAACTTCCTGTGACATCTCACTTGTCAATCCAGACTCTTCAATTACTGTTTATTTGTGATGTATGACTGGCTTGAATGGGGAGAGATAAGCCAGAGTGACAAGTCTGTGCATTACAATAAACAAACCATGGATGACAGGTATGTAGTTTGTTTAGCCACTCCTGCTTTCAACTAAAGTTAGAACTCATTTAGGTGTGCTGATGTGCCTTGTATTTTGCTACAGATCTAAGGTTCAAAGGAATGTATACACATGATGCGCTCAGCCCACATAGTGCATGATTTAAGTATATGACCCAACCAGTCTACAACATGAAGGATTTAAGTAATCAGATAAAGGAAGTCAAACATCTTTTGTGAAGCTACCTAGATTTTGCAACTGAAGCATAAAGACTGACTCTACAGTGCAACTTCATTCTATATCCACAAGGGTGCACACTGTAGCTACTTAACAAATCTCTCATGGTAGTGAATAGAACAAAAACACAAAGCAGTAGAGAATTAGATCACAATAGACCAGTTTACATAATTTGGTCATATCTGTGCAAGCCAATCAGTGGTCCTCTTTTACAAGCCTTCTGGTTCCAAATCTAAATTGTTTTCTCTTATCTATGGATACATTTATAATCATTTGATTCTTGGAGGCCATGTCTACAATATTTAGCAGTTAATAATGCCAATACTAAAGACTTCTCAAAATGGAAATTCATTGTTCCAAAAATTTAATTTTTTTTTTTTGCACAAGTGACACTTTAAACTGTATTTAGTTGCACATCTGCTAATCTGATAAAGATTACATTTCAACAGTTTTGAGTCCTTTTCAGTGTGAAATAAGGCACTTGCACGCACCTCACAGGCTACCGAGATTTCAATGAAAATTGTGTTCTTTGCTATTTAGTTTGATTCAATACATTAAAATACAGACGTCCACATTCCTCCTGCTTTTCTGGCACTCCATACTAAGAAACAGCACTTATAAGACTTCAACTGCTTTCTTTCAATATAAGGAAACTGTACAGTAGAGTTACAAAGAATTACTTTAGAAAAGGACAGTATGTAAGTGAGACCTATTATAACCCTTTGACAAAGTCTTGTTTAGATATTAGTCAAAATATATTTGCCTAGGTCCTGTCCCCCCATCGCCTTGGGCTGCATTATACAAAACCGGAACCACTGGGAAGGGATTCCACAAATTATTCATGCCTTTTTCTTAATAAGAAGTCAGGTTATCAAAAGCTGCAAATCACAGCAGCCATGAGGTAAAGTGAATGCACCAATGGATTTACAAATCATACCCAAAAGGATCCCTGCCCTCCCAATTTGGTAGCTTTCCAATTCCACACCTCCCCTGTGCTTTTTCTCTGGAGAGAGATCACTGCTGTGTGGCAACAAAGGAAGGTATTAGCATATCTGCTGTGTTTTAGCCTATAATCATAAACTCATGTGAGCAGCCTTTTCTTCTTTTTTTGAAAATGTTAGCCAATCAGCTGCTAGTTCTTTGAGTTTTGCCTGGCAACAGGGGAGGAAAAAGAGAGAGAGAGAGAGAATGAGAAAAGGAAAAAAAAGCAATATGTGCTAGAATCCAAAATGACTGTTTAGTGGTTCTCTGCATAATAGAAGTACTCTAGAACAGCACTTCTGTCAGTCATACAAACACAAATGGCATTTGCCCGAACCACAAACAGAATGTGTAAAAGAAGAAATTTAGGTGCCAGTAAGTCTGACTTGCATTTAATGTTCTCTGCATAGTAATTGAGGCCATTTATCACAATATCTTGTTCTAGATTAAGAGCCCCAGATTCCAGTCTTACACCAGACAAATAAAAACGAAACATCCCTTTTTGAGAACCTGGCTGGATAATTTCCAAAGAACCTATTAAAATTTAACTCTGCTTGCAACAATGACCACTGCTTGTGCATTTATCAATTGTAACATGGAAGAGGATCTAATATTTATCAGTGTTGCGGACTATCTGGCATAGGCAGCTTGTTTCACCTCATTTTGCGTTAATTGATTAATTTGCCTTAAACAATGAAACCAACCCCCCTCACTTATTGAAGATTTAAACATTATATATAAACATTTATTCAATTTCTATAAATCCTATTCTACATTTATACTCTCTATTCAACAAACATTCAGAAGATATCTTTGAAATAGACACAAAAAATGCACATGCACCAAACAAAATGAAGGAAACATGTATCACAAGATTAGCGCCTTATAACTGCTGGTTTTACTTCCCAAGAAACAAATTCAGATAAATTGGAGCACTTCATCAATTGTACATAAAGCATTTTGTTTCTTTGTGCAATGTTCCATGATTCAGAATGAGGGGACTGAGAAATCAAAGCACAGCCTTCCTCCTCCAGCTAATTTCTCAAGACCTTGTAATTTCTGAGACATACCCAAGAGGGAGCCAGCTGTAGCCACACACTCAGTTTGTGTGATCTTCACACAGGGAAAAAAAGAGAAACCGGCAGCCTTGCTTCATTCTTATGGAGTCCCTTCCTTGTTCCATTTTATGTACTCTGATTGGCTGAAGGAAGCTGAAGCTCAGCCACCAATCAGAAGCAAGCACTCTAGTTCTGCCCAGCAACAGGAAAAAGATACAAAAATCAACACAGAACATTTAGATTGCTGCTTAAAACAAAAAGTTAAAACAGTGAATTATCCAAATACTTGAAAGTATAACGCTTTAAAACGCTTTGCTTAAACGTATGGAAGTCAGTTACAATCTTCCTGGACTTACTAAACAAAATTTGAGGATAAAATTTAAATTGTTTTTAAGCACACACAGAGCATGACGCTGGATATACTACTATTCTCTGCAAATACTTCAGAAACTGTGAAAGAAAATAAGCAGACTAATCCAGATTCAATATTACATGTTGATGACACCAGTGAGATGAGCACTCTCTCTCCTCCAGCTATTTTTTTTTTTAAATGCACATTAGTGTGAGATCTGGTTAACTTACAAAGATGCTTTTGAACACCTTAGATGAGTGCGTGCCTGCAAAAGGCTGTTGATAAACATCATACGGTGCCAGACAAATCAATGGACTATAATGGCTTATCATTATCATGACTTCCATTTTTCATGTCCTTTCCTTCGCTTCCAGGGCTGTGGAATTGGAAGTAATTCTGGGGGGAGACAGAGTCGGCAGAAATGTCCTGATCCCAACTTCAAAACAACAAAACCTTGGACAATGGGCCCTTGTCATCCGCTGGGGTTTGGTTCCAGGATCCCCTGCGGATAACAAAATCTGTGGATGCTCAAGTTCCATTAAATATAATGGCATAGGAAAATTGTGTCCCTTATACAAAATGGAAAATCCAGGTTTGCTATCTGGAATTTATACTTTTTCTGAATATTTTCAAAACATGGATGCTTGAATCCATGGGCAAAAAATCTGTGGATAAGTAGGGCTGACTGTACTACTGAACGCCTAGTTTGTTGCAAATTTACTTTCCTATGGATTTAAAATTTCTTGTTCAGATATTTTAATCAAATAAATATATTTATGTTCTATCAATCTAAGTAGCCTGTCTTGCGATGCCATTTTACTACAGTAAATTGATTAGTCGGCCCTTCTTATACACAGATTTTTTATACACGGATTTAAAATGTTCAAAAAATTATAAATTTCAAATATCAAACCTTGATTTTCCATTTTTTATAAGGGACACCATTTTTGCAATGTCATGATATTTAATGGGACTTGAGCATCCACAGATTTTGTTATCCACGGGGGATCTTGGAACCAAACCCCAGCGGATAACAAGGGTCCAGTGTACTACTAATTGATATACATTTGCTATTTATGGAGGAATCACAATTGTAGAGTAGAAAAACAGAGGAGTCAGAGCCAGAATTAAGGCATGGCACATCAACTCCACAGCTCTGTTTCCTTCTGTAGTTTTGATATTAATTATAAATTTATAAAGATATGTGTGTGGCTCTCTCTGTGGAAGAGGCTTGTGCAATGTTAGCATATGCCTACCCATGTTTTCAAAGACACTTCTGATGATAGGTCCTGGTCTGTGGAAGTATTGACTACTGACTCCGTGTGAGGAGAAGTAAATACAGGTTGAGTATCCTTCAGCTGAAATGCTTGGGACCAGAAGTGTCTTGGATTTTGATTTTTTTGGGGGGGGGGGGGGGTTGGAATATTTACATATACTTAATGAAAAATCCTGGAGATGAGACAACATGGAATTCATTTGTTTTCATACACACATTATACAAATAGCCTGAAAAGTAATTTTTATACAATATTTTTAATGATTTTATGCATGAAACCAGGTTTGTTTATCCTGAACCATCAGAAAGCAAAGGTATCACTATCTCAGCCACCCATTCCAGATTTTGAAGCATTTTGGCTTTTCAGATAAGGGATATTTAATCTGTATTATCTGGTCTTGTTACGTATTATTGTGAGTTGTTATTCCCATGTGCCTCCACAGCACTACTTTGCCCATATTTCACTGGTGTGCAAGGCTAGATTGAAATTCCTTTTGTACTCACAAGAGATTTTGTTTTAAAATATACATAAAGCACGTTCTTGCATCATTGGAAGCAGGCTAGATCGGGCGACAACAATTAAATATTGCTCCATTTTAAATTTGTGCAGATTATCAGAAAACAGCATGTGCAAAAAAATTCATACCCACAAGCACATTAAGTCACAAGTTCCTAAACAAAAGAAAGGCACTGAAATCTTGAATTTGAGAAATTTTATTGGGGGGGGGGGAGAGACTTCCTTAATGAGGACATCAATTTTGATGGATTTAATACTCAAGGTTGTATATTATTTAACATTATGATACTCTTGACAAGATGGACAGTGTGTCAAAGAAAGCAAAACATCTATTATATGTGCTTACACTGATAACTAATTTCTTTCATGCACGTACAGGAAATTGCGCTACACGCCATGATGATGCAACATTGACCTTTAATATCCTTGAAACTGTATTTAACACCCCACCTCCCAACATTTTAATGTCATCATGAGAAATGCTTTTGAATTCTCTAATTAAATTTGAGAGAAAAATAGTAAACAATATTTATATAGCAAGATTCAGCAATAAGAAACTAGCATTATGAAGTACCATAAAGAAATATTAGTTTAAATATTCTGTTAAGAAATTTCAATGCTCATTATCAAAAGGGCATTCTGAAAACCTACCTAAATTGCATCCAATAGGTTTCTCACAAAGAACACATTATTTGCTTACTTCTTTTATCCACTGAGGAGAATTTCTTTCTTAAGGGAAATGAAATGCATCTGATGATTTGGACATGCACAGCCACAGATAGAGGTCACTGCCCACCTCACGCCAAAGTCATAAATGTGGCTCAAGTAGGAAGGACTGCAAGCTTGGGAGGCATGACAAATTAAAATCTGATTAACAAGAATGATTCAGCTTTCCCCCCTTACCCTAATAGTTTATAACTTTGCATTAAAAATGACAGTCTCTTTTGTAGGTATGGAAAACATCCTCTAAAAAGGAGCCCCCTGAAGCCATGTTGACATCAAAGCATTAAGATGAGCCATAGAAAGTATACTTGACTATCTTATGTCAAAAAACTGAGTTGAAGATTTGCATAGTCACCCAGGTTGGTTGCTGAAGATCGCTTTGTGCAATCCCTTTGAAACCAGAGGCTGAGACTCAGCAGGAAGTGCAGGCAGATCTGCCCAGCAACAAGGCTAAAAATAGAATCAAGTCTGAAGCACTGGAACCGGTGTGGAAACAGGGGCAGAGTGCGCATCAAATCTTCCTCCCCTCCCCCATATGCAAAGTTATACAAATAAAGGGACAGGCTCTTCACCAAAGTTTAACCCCACAATGCTTTCTGAATTGCACAGAGGTGCCAGACATTCTGAATGCACCATCATATTTTTTTGGGGGGGGGGGGGTCTGTCTTGAAATAAAACTGCTTAACACAAATGTTAAACTTTGTTTTTCTCATGTTACTTCATTTTTAAAGACATCTTTTAGGCAGGAAATGCAATGCAATCTACAGGAGTCTAATTATTCAATTTCACAATAATTTCACAAAATTTACAAAAAAATTGTTGTTTCATTTACTACGAAGTGGCAGGGATGTATACGGTGTAAATCTTTCTTTCAGGGAGCTTAACAGTGGCCTGACTGAGTTCATTCCAGGTGCAGTTCACAACTTAAGATAAAGTAAATCCTGTAGATTAAAATGCCGGGTGATTTGAAAAGAATGGCACAAAAGTAAAGCTGCTCTTATTTGGTTTCCTACCATTCTTTTTGGATCGCCCTGTAGAGCATGGTTCTTCAGCCTTCAGAAATAGTCTGAACAGGCAGTCAGCATACCAGGATAAGAAGAGAAATGTGCACAGGACCCTTTCTGTTCCTCACATCCGTCCGCTACCTGTTCCTACTAAATATGTTGTCTGTCCTCCCCAGTGTCAGTCTGTATACACGAGAAACAAAGGGGAAGGGGCGCTCTGGATTTACAGTCAGTTATAGGAGTCTATTGAATTTTCTCCTTTTTTGTGTCACGAACTCTTTAAAGTAGGTGTCCTAAAAGATTTTGAAAGGCCCAAAAGTTATCCAGAGAACTGACTGGTGAACCCAGAGTTGTTCCTACATCTCAATGATGAAGGCATTAAAAAAACAGAAATGTTATCTCCAGCTTTTATTCTCATTTCCCTACCGCTAATCTTGAGTAAGGATCAGATTTTTTTTTTAATGGAATAAAGAAACTCTCAATATTTGCAACTGACACTTAATGCTTAAATAGCAGTGAGCAAAATTAGAAATCTACAGATACGAGGGTTCTGAACAGCCCTTTATTTTGCCTCAAGGGTTAGTTCAAAAATCAATACCTAAAACACAGAACAAGCAAGCAAGACAAACTTTGTTCTGCCAAAATTAAACCAGAAAATGCTGTTTACCTGTAATTGGTTCTTTCAGAGGGTCTATGAATGTACACAAATGGGGTTACGGCACCTGTACAGTTCACCAGGAGTGATGAGATGTGCTAACCGCAAAGGAGGACAAGGCATCATAAAATATAGTACATTCAAGAAGAATGTAGAGCATTACAAAATTAAGAGTAAAAACACAAATATAAATACAAATTCATGCTTCTTACTCATGCTCAAGATGGAGAACATTTTGAAATTCCTCCTAGATTGAAGGCTGAAATGGAGGACATATCCTGGAAAAGGAGGCCATCTGGTCACCCTGAGGGCACCATTCAAAACCTTCCAGACCTGGCAGTAGTCCCACCCACTCTCCACAAGCCCTAATAGTGTGCTTCCTACCTTCAGTTCCCTGGATGCCAAAGCAGCAGCCAAGGAGAGGCACAACATGACAACTAGAGGATGTATGGGGTTCTGTGAGTTCATAGATGACCACTTGAAATACCAGTTACAGATAAGCAACCTTTTCTTCTTCATGGTCTGTGTGGCTCACACAAATGGGGAGACTAGCAAGGGGTGGGAGTGTCATGACACACAAAACAACACAGCTTTCCCAAACGCAGTCTCTGCCTGTGACCTCATGTCCACTGTATAATGGAAAATGAACGTAGAAGGCTGAAACCAGTTTCCTGACAAATATCATGTAAAGGTATACCTTGCAGAAAGGACTCCAACACGACTAGCATCCTGGTAGAACGAGGTCCCACTTAGGCAGAATGTTTTATAGGTCAGGTGAACAGCAGCAGCAACCCATTTGGAAAGTTTTTTGTGTGGGAAACAGGCAGCTTTTTCTTTCTGTAACATGCAAAATGGTTCTGGAACTTTTGGAAAGAAGTCATGGGGTCAACAATAAAGGAAAAAGCTCTACAAGCATCAAAGTAGTGAAGAGCACACTCCAAAGTGGATGTAGGGTTCTGCATGAATGCAGGGAGTACTATATCTCTGTTTAAGTGAAAAGCCAATACCAATTTGGGGAGAAAAGAACTGTCTAGGTGAAGGGCTACTTTGTCCTTGTGGAAATGGAGGCAAGGTAGATCAACTCAAAGGGCACAAAGTTTTCCACCTCTTCCAGAAGAAGTGACATTGACATAAAAGGCAGTTTTCCAGGTAAGGAACCTGCTTCACGGGAGCCCATGGGTTCAAAGCTGGGAGGGAACCACCTGGGTGGAAGATTCCATAACAGGTGGATGTAAACATTTATATCCCTTTAGGAATTTCTTCACTAAAGGGTCTGATAAACAAGATGGCTTGCCAAAGCATTGAAAAGGCTGGTAAACAGCATTTAACTGAGAACAAAGACAGGCTTTTTTCTGCAAGGGATACCAGATAATCAAGGACATGTGTAGTGTGTGCCTCATTTGGGGCACAAGGCTATGAGACTTAGAAGCACCTGGACCTCTCAAGCATGAATCCTCCACATTCACAAGCACCTTGGAGTCATCTTTTGAACAAGCTGGGTACTTTAATTAGGGAGGATGGCAGCTTCTGCCTGTGAATCTAAGTGTATCCCTATCAACCTTACCTGCTGATATGGTTCTATGGGAGATTTCTTATGGTTCACCACAGGCCTACTGTGTAAGAACCATAATGTGAAATGTATGATGACAAGGAGGCTTTTGTGACTGAGCAGCTAATAGCCAATTGTCAATATAGGGAAGCAGGAAAACACAACACCTTGTTATTGAAGGTAAGCAGCAACCACCACCACGAACTTTGTGAATATCCATGGTGCAGTGCTTTAACCATACAGAAGCAATTAGCTTTTCCTCCTACTGCAGAACACAGGTATTTCCTGTCTGATCAACATATGGAAATACACAACCTTTAAATCTAGAGCAGCAAACCAATAATCTTTCTGCAGCAGGGGAAAGGATGCTGTTCAATGTGACCATCCTAAACCATCTGGGCTGGAATTAGAAACTGATTTTGTGAAGATCCAGTATGGGATGCAGTCCATTATCCTTTTTGGAGATGACTGACATAGCAGGATTAGAATCCCCTGTGCAGCTGAGAAAGTTTAACAGGCTCATTGCCTCCCTTTTGAAGCAAGTTGGATGCTACATCCCTGAGAGTGGGTGAAGAGGGAGTAACATGAAGAACACACGATAGGTAGACTTTCCCAGAATTCTATGGCATATCCTCTCTTGACAACATCAAGGACCTATACATCAGAGGTGAGGGAGGTCTAAGCATGGTGGAATTCACAGAACCTACTGCCAAAGGATGAAATAATAGCTGGGATGGTAGAAGTGGTGATGGTAATGGTAAGGATGAAAACAGGGCAGTTTCTGTGAAGAAGTCAAAAACGCCACCTATCGGTGCCTTGAGATCGTTTCTGAAATAGTTCAGACTTATATCTGGCTGAAGCCGAAGGCTATGTGATCCAGCTGACTGAACCATATTTTGTTTCTCCCTGTGAACAATGAACAGGCTGTAAGCACATTTGGCTTCTGAAGAAAACTGCTGGAACCTTGATGTGGCCATCTGAGTTTGACGTTGAATCCAAACTTTTTTCCAGTAAATTTCATTTTGTGCTTGTATTCCAGTCTCTCATTGCTGGCTGAATTAAATAGACCACCTTCGTGAAATGGCAAATGTTCTTGCTTACTGGCTAGACCTGAGGATCTCAGCCAAGCATGGCAGTGAAGAGCTATCACCCCCACCAAGATCTTGTCACTACACATAAAATTAGTAATGGTAATTTCTTGTGAGGCCATTTGGTGATGCATTGGCCTGGAGCATCGCTGTAAATCTTCTGTCCTCTTCAGGGAACTGCTCAAAGGAGAGTAGAAGCTTTTCCTACAAAAACTGTTGATGGGCCCCATGTATATACAATTATTAGCAATGCAAACGAAATTAGGGTTGATGTTGAATTAAATTTGCACCTATAAAGTCTAGCGTTTTCCCTTCCTTGTCAGCTAGAGTGGAGTGCAGCTTTTGAAATGTTCCGATTGCTGAATCTGCAAACTGAGTACTCAAACCATTAGCAACATTTGGTCCACAAATGATGGTATATCATCAGTTGGGGACACAGGTTCACATTCCACTACCTGTTGGCAGACAGGTTGCACAGATCATGCCAGAGAGTCAGAGATATCATCTGAATCTGAACAATCCTGCTCTGAAACCAACATATGAGGAAGGGTATTAGAAGTAGTTAAAGGATCAGTTTGACCTGTAGAAGACAACTGTTTTTGCACTCACAGTGGGAAATGGGCTGGAGGTGATGATACAGTAGCATTCTGGGAGTGAGTCTTGTCTTCAGGTTGAGCCTTTGGTGGAGACTCAGAACAATGCTGAGGGGTTCTAGAATGCCTCAGTACCAAAGAGTCTTAAATGAAGGACAAGAAGTACACTGGTACCTACGAGACAGATAATACTAATTCTCATAGAGTCCATGCCATCATGGACAGTAATAGTTTCTAGGTAAGTAGTATTCAGGAGATGACGACAAGTCAGAGTATGGGGAATCCCAATGATAGTGCCGACGATAAGAATCTTCTCTAACTCGGTACCTATAAATGTTCCTATGGGGCTGAGTAGCATTTTGTGCAATGTGCAAATGGTATCAAAGGCTACAAAACCAATAGTATCAGGGGTAGGGGACTGAGACTTAGGTGAGCTGGAAGAAAAAGAGGAGGAGGTTTTCTTTGACAGCGCTTAGGAGTTGAAGGACGTACCCCTTGCTGGGGATAGCAATAGCATTCATATTGACTTTTATTGTGTCACTCAGTAGATTTACATGGCCAAGTTGGGATTCAAACTCTATAGTCTCCAGAGTCCTAGTCCAATGCTCAAACCACTAAGCATGCTGGCTATTAGAATCATAGAGTTGGAAGAGACCGCAAGGGCCATCCAGTCCAACCCCCTGCCATGCAGGAACTCTAAATCAAAGCATCCCCGACAGATGGCCATCCAGCCTCTGCTTAAAGACCTCCAAGGAAGGAGATTCCACTACACTCCGAGGGAGTTTGTTCCACTGTCAAACAGCCCTTACTGTCAGGAAGTTCCTCCTAATGTTGAGGTGGAATTTCTTTTCCTGGAGATTGCATCCATTGCTCCGGGTCCCAGTCTCTGGAGCAGCAGAAAACAAGCTAGCTCCCTCCTCAATATGACATCCCTTCAAGTATTTAAACAGAGCTATCATATCACCTCTTAACCTTCTCTTCTCCAGGCTAAACCCAGCTCCCTATGTCGTTCCTTACAGGACATTGTACCTCAAATCATACTTAGCATGATGGCTCCAATTCTAACCACCAAACATGCTGACCTGAATTAAGGAAGAGACTAATATATGTTGTTTAACAAATAGTTAAACAACCAACTGAAACCTAGATTTAAGCTGGCCACTTCTCTTGGCGACAAGAGGGAGTTTTTAAAAATTATTTTTATGCAAATAATTTAAGAAATTTAAACCAGTTTCTAAAAGTTACATTTTTTTACAATAACCTGGTTTAAAAATAATTTAGTTAACAATGAATCTACATTTATGATTTTTAAAAATTGAGTCCACAAGCCTTGATCAAATATCTGAATTAAAGCTAGGCATTAAAAATATAGCATCAGCCCATGTGTTGTATTGTTACGGCAACAAAGATTTACAACAGTACGAGCCAGCACAAAAATTTACTTCCAATTTAATGGAGAAACATGATAAACCTGGTACAACTTTTAATTCCACCTGTTATCCTGGAACAAGCTGCATTGGGATTTCAAAGAGCAGCGTAGGTCCACACACAATCTCATAGTTGTCTGTATTGGGAGCAAAGACACTGTGTGTTATTTGTTTTTTTTAATAAAAATCTTTTAACTCACCCTATCAGTTTGAAACAAAGGCACGGGAGTAAAAGATTTATTAGTAGATGTTGGTACAATGTTTGTGGATAACCTGTAACCATGAAAAACATGCCCTTATAGGTCACCACATTACAACATGTGCATGCACAACTCCTTACTCTGGGAAGAGAACAACGAAAGCAGGAGCTTAAATAGATTGTCCAAAAGACAAAGAGGCCTCCTTTCTTCAAGATATGGGAATGGAGAAGCAAAGCAAATACAGGTAAAAAAACAAAAACAAAATCTTTCTCATGACCAGGCAGAGGAGGTGGAGAAAACCCCAAAGGAAAATATATGATCTCTTATCTTTTGGAGTATTCAGATGTTGAGAGCTGCTCTGCTTGTTTATTTAATTTGCATGAATATCCTGTACACTGTGCAGGTGATAACTGTCACATTCAATGTCCCCTGACATCATTGTGCCCCAGCGGGTATGCTGGGTGGAGCTTTTCCAAAGGTGCTTGTTTTGGAAGGAGGGAGCTAAACAGAAAACTTCCATTATAGGCAACTTCAGCTTTAAAATGTCTGGTAACTGGACAAAAATGAGTTAGATGTTGAAGAATTATTGCCACTAAGAGTGGACAACACTGGAATCAGATTGAATGTCTGAATTAGCATAAAACAGTGTCACACAAGCATTATTTTAAATTCCTCTTTCCGCTAACCATGAACATCAATTTTTAGCTTTATTTGCCAACACTAGAAGAAAGTTTTTCTGCACTCCAATATTTAATTATAAATCTATTTTAATTCACCTGGCCTCTCAACTTTACTTTTTCTCAGATCTGTATCTTTTCCTTCTTTAAAAATACTCACTTACCTTCAGCTCTAGCAAAAGGTTTAACATAACAATATGGCTACAAGATGAGTGATCCCTGCTACAGTGTACACACAGAGAAATGGAAAGAATATACTGGCAGTCAGAACTATATGAATAAGGTCCTACATGACAGGAGTAAAATATGATGGCAGGGAAGCACCTAATTCTCAAGGAATACTGTCACAGTCCTTTGGCACTCAACTGGCTTAGGTAGGGAGTATTCTTATTAAATGCCAGAGATTGACATAACTGTATGTTTCTCTTTTTTAAAACCATGTTTATTAATTTCCATTAAAAGAACAAGAACAAACTTACAACCATACTAGATATGCAGTCATAAACATCCTAAAACTCACACATAATACTAAATATAGAAGGGCAACAAGAACTATCCTTATTTTTTATCCTTTTCTTCTCTATTCCACCTCTTTTCTTATATAATTCCTTGAATTCCTTCTACTTAATTCCTTTCTAGTTGCTGTCTAACTCTTCTCTATTCTCCTACTTTTCCTTCCTCTCTCATCACTGAATATGTACTTCTTATCCTTTATCTTTCTTAAATCTCTCATCTCTTTCCCACTTTCTCTCTATTAGCTCTCCTTTTTACCATATCTTCTATCCTATTCTTCCTTTCCAGCTCTTCTTTCCTTTCCCTACTTTCATTTTCCTTCCACCTATAACTACCTTTCTTCCTTTACCTTTAACTAGACTTCCTTTCTCAACATATACTCACCCTCAACTACATACTAACCCCTCATAATCTATTAATACGACAGAACTATATGTTTCTTGGAACAAGCAAGGTTGTGAGCAAGTCATTTCAAAATAGTTTTGTAAAAATTCAAAAGAAAATTCACATACTATCCACAAATCTATTAAACACCAAAATTCAAATTGTAGAAATGAAAGTAATTGTTTTAAGTAATTAGGCTTTAGCTCAGCCCAAAAACATTACTGCAGCAGGCAGAGTGAGCAATTTGTACATGGTTAGTGAGTTGCTATAAAGGATCCAACATTTATACTTATATTGTATTAGCTGTAATTTGAATAATTTGAATGCTGGACAAGGAGACTTGTGAAAAAAAGTAAATCAGCTTTTGACCTTTACTTGATGAATGTGTGGGTTTTTTGTTGTTGGTATTAATTTTTTTCACGAGGTCTTGAGGGCTAGAAACCTACAAGGCAATCTCTTTATCTCATAATTCACCTAGAAGCTTGAACAACTGTTTTCTTGCAGGCGGTGACTGGACAGTATTATATTATAATGGGAAGTATTCTATCATAGCTAGATTTTTTGTTAATCTGACTATAATCAACTGAGATTCCATATCATGTTTTTAATAATTCTTTTTTTAAAAAAAAACAGAGATAGTAAAAATTAATCAGTCCTTACTATTACATATATGGAGACATTCTAGATTTTTCTGAATGCGCGTACTGTGATAACAATTTTTTTTGTTTTTAAAAAAGCAATAATCCTTTAATGATGGGATTCTAGACTTGCTCAGACATCCCATCTTTTAGCTGTCACTACCAAATGAATCTGCCCACATTTAAAAAAAAAAAGATATGGGCTGCCTCCAGCAATCCTGAGAATTCAGTAATATATCCTAAAACACAGCAAAGCACACAGTCTTTAAAATTCAAGGAAAAATAAATGGAAGCAGGTAGACAGACAAAAAGACAGACCCCCAATTACAGTGAGTATTTCTGAGTAAGATCTTGGCAGGGCCTGTCAAAATTTATGAAGGAACTGGTTTTCTTACCTGGAGAAAGCTTGACACAGATCAAGTGAACTTCCTCCTCAGCTCAGCTGCTTACATACCAAAACTGCAGAAGAACAATTCTAGGTCGGCCATCTTGAGAACAAACCTTATTTGTCTTCATACAAGCAAAATATGTTGCATTTTAGCCAAACACCTGACCACTGTATGACCTTTTCTTTAATCACCCACATCCATGGAACAGGACATGCCAAGATCTGTCCACACAACAAATATTCCTAGAGGAATCACATTCTCTCTTTTAAAAATGTAGTTTGCAAACGGCAGCTGCAATGGAAAGTCTTTAGAATGAGACTATTTGTATTGCTTGCTGCAGTGCTAGCAGTTGCCTGTACAGAAGTGTGTGCAGTGTGAGACCTCCCTGATAACATGCAGTAGCAGAAAAATGCATAACAGAGCACAACAGAAAACAGCACACAAAACCTGTTGTCTTAAGGGCTGGATACTCTTGTGGCATTTTAAATAGTACAAAAGATATAAAAGTTATAAGTAAATATTTATATTAATATGTGGTCTTATTTTTATTCAGCATAGAAAACAAGTACTTCTAGACAGAATTCATGACAGAAGCCAAAACCAAGCCTGAACACTGCTACAGCCAAGTGGCTCCAGTAGAAAAGAACATAAAGGGGCCTTCATCTCATAAAGTACCTGCAGTAAGATATTACTCCACAAAACCTTCTGAATATATGCCCTTTTAACAGTCTGTTGACCAACAGCCCAAACAAAAACAAGATTGATTCAATATTTTCACATTCCTGCAAAAACAACAAAAATTAATTTAGGCAAAAATATTTTAATTCCTCTAAACAAGAGTATTTGAATAAATATTTCAATCCATTATTTAACTTCTACAAGCCTGTGTATAAAAACTCTTGCATAGGATATTAGTTATCAATAGATTCATAGTGATCTCAAATTTGATCCATCAAAAATACAAAATTAACTTGCAAATTCTTTGTCTAAAAAATTAATCTTTAGAAAATATCTGTTCTTATCTTTACCACTCTATTTTTCTAAACTCAGTATGGCTAATGAAGTAGTCAGTTTCCGTTCCACAGCTGAAACGAGGTTCAATACTGAAAGACTAGCAAGGACAGAAATTGAACTGTTCATAATGCTATACACAGATTGTGTCTGTAGCCATGAAAAATTATCCTGTATATAGTGCAGATAAATGCATGTCTGCTTAGCAGAAAACATGAACAGGTACCAGCTGCTGGGAACGTCTTACTTCTCATCTCATTTTCAGATAAGAATGTTTATAGTCTGAACTGAATTAATTTCTCTCCCTTCTATTGAAGGAATTTATCTTCCTTTGGACTGCAATTTTCCTGTTAGCAATTGGACAGTTTTCAGAACTAGAGAAAAAAAATTATATAAAAGACATGATATAGCTGTTTTATTTCTCTAATGTGCCACCCAACAGTTGGTCCATTGAACATCTTGTGGCACCACTAAAAAAATATGTCTTTTTGTGTTTTTGTTGTTTATAATCAGCATCTATTTCTTATCACTGACTATCATTCTTTTTCAAAAATAGCCTATTTTCTTCCTGATTATCCTTGAATCTGGTTTGACAAGGTGCTCAGTGAATGAGTTTTAGGCTCCAAAACACACTACAGAAATAATCCAGTTTGAGATTGTTTTAATTGTCCTGGCTCAGTGCTAGGGAATTCTGAGAACTGTGGTTTTGTAAGACATTTAGCCTTCTCTGTCAGAGAGCTCTGGTGCCACAATAAACTACAGTGGGCCCTCCCCTTACGCAGGGTTCTGTTCCACGGGCGCCCCCCCCCCCCCATTATTTCTGGGGTGCGCGAGGGGCTTTTCTGGCGTGGCTTTTAGTGTATGCTGAAAGCTGCGGGCACACTTTACAATGCTCAGGATTCCCTAGCACTGAGCCACGGGCAGTTAAAGTAGTCTCAAACTGGATTATTTCTGCAGTGTGTTTTGGACCTAAGTTAATGTAAAAGAGGGGGAAAAACTGACATATTTAATAGTTTATCTATATAACTGCTAGACCTTGTTAACATGCATCATCCCCAATCCAATATTGTATGAAATGCAAATTGTGCTTCTTTAAGCCAGCTATTCTTCTCTCCCATCTTTACAAAAACAAGAGATCTCAATAAACCACCCTTGTAAGTAGTAAAAAAAAGTCAAAACTATTCAATATGTTTTAAATGTTTATATATTTTGGGAAGCGTTTTATAGTTTAACCACTAAACATAATTTGGTTGGGCACCTCTGTAACATCCCAAAAGTGGGTGGGAATGCCAGCTAAGAAGGAATTTTTAGTTCACAAAACAGTAACATGAAATAACATTTGTAATTACTATTGCTACTATTACTACCACTAAGAAGCAACTATAATTATTATGACATATTATAAACAATCATTTCTCTGCGTACTGATTCTACAGACTAACACAGCTATAACTTTGAATTCTATTTTCTGCTGTTCATTATAAATAGTAAATAGTTATTAACAATGAATGCTGAAATAGAATTGATATCCAATGTCCTCTTAACATTTTTAAATGTGAGGTACATTTATCATCTACAAAAAACAGAAATGTTACATTTCTATATGTGTACATTCACCTTTATCCATTTCTATTATGTTCATTAAAACTCAACCAACATTTAACAGTTAATATCAAGAATCATGCTGTGAATGTGATTAATTTAGGTAGAACTCCTATACCAGATATTGGTATATCCACTCATCTGAGTTTAACCTCAACTGAAATCACTGCACTTTAATATATTTGTATATATTACTATTACATACATTACTAAGAAAATCACAGTAGTTTAAATAAACAGTACAAGATAATGAACAAACAAGCTAACACAAAATCCCTGAACTAAAAAATTATATTACACAGTAATACATTTCTACAAGAAAACATTCCATAGTATGGGGGCCATGAATATAAGTCCAGCTTCTACCTATAATTATCCTGACTTGACAGAAGATATGGTGAACAGTGTCTGTTGAATAGACATCCCTGGCATGGACTTGTATAGGACTTAAGGTACAGTATAAGAATCTCAGTCCATATGGGTACAAAGGCTGAAACATGCCCTGGATTACATCAGTGTAACTAGCATAGACTGCAGTCAATAAATGCATGCCAGCAGCAAATGAGAAATAGGTATATTCATTATGTACCTGTCCTAGTACTCATCACTTCTAGAAGGTACAAAAGAACCATCAGCATAGTAATGCTTCCCAATTTCAGCAGGAAACAATGTGTTCACTAACTACAGCTGGAGACTGCTAAAGCAGAACATCTCCAACCTGCATTTCAAAAAGTAGTCTATATTCCAAGAATATTTTGTTTACTCTTAACCATCACACACATAGTGCATTTTATTCAAACTTATGGCAATTCCCACCAATATCCCAATTTTGTCCTTCTTTTCACCACATAGTAGTAAATGTTGGCTTCACTCAATGCCAATGGAGGGATATAGAGAAATATTGTTTTTTCAATCTTTTTTGGTAGGACTCCTGAAGAAACAGTCAGTTGCTTGCAACACTGTAGCAGAATTTAGAGTCAAATCATCCATTATTGACATTTTCCAGGGAAACACATTGAGGAGAAAGGGTTTTTTATTACTGTGTTGCTGGGTGTCATCCTGATGCTGCCAGTCATAACTGTGACATTATACAAAGTAACAGCATCCCAGCTGAGAGAAGGGCTGAGACAAGTGGATCAACAACAGTGGTGGAGCTAGGGCAGGATATAATTATCCTTATTCTGAAACATTTAAATCTAATCCTAGATTAAGGGTGGTAAAACATTTTTTTCATTACCACTGAATGTTCCACTGATAATTTTTCTCAACAGCACTTTTTGGAGCAGTCAGCAGTTTGCTTCATACATGCTCGATATGTCAGCAGCTGGAACATTCTCAGGTCCTTTAGAATCAATTTGCATTCCACTTTGCAAATAAAATTCACTGTATGCACTCTGACTGATGCCGAAGTTTTGATAGTTTTAGCACTGGATTTAGACATGGAACAAATCTGCTTTTTGATGTGTACTGTCTAATAAAATTAGCTAGGGCAGTATTTATAATGTGCATTTTGCTAATGCTTCATTAAGGTTTTTGTGGGGTTTTTGGGCTATGTGGCCATGTTCTAGAAGATTTTCTTCCTGACGTTTCACCAGTATCTATGGCTGGCTTCATTAAGGGTTGGAGCAGTTTCTGCACACCAGTACTGGAGAAAGAAACAATGAAATCCCTGTTGAAATCCCTTGTCAAGTCTAGACTCCCTGACTATGACAGGTTATCACTCAGATTCATGACATTTCTCAGCAAGGTTTTCACAAATAGATAGTATAATCTCAGATACAGGCTGTACTGGATGGGATTATTTAGATCAGTTTCTCATCTAGGGTTCTCCAGAACCCCATAGTTCTGCAAGAGGTTGCTATAGGTTCCACAAGAGATTGTGATTTGAACTTCATGCAGCAATCAGAAGTCCTGCAACTGTCCATCTTGAAAACAGGAAATATAATTTCTCTTACCCTCTGACCAGGAGTCTCATAATCAGTCCATGTGATCTGCAGGTTTGACGTTCTGACTGGATGAACTAGGGGTGGTGTAAGAGGGTGGGGGCTGGCACATGGCGGTCACCTAAATTGGAAGAGCCGCATAAGGTGGGTGGATGGCTGTGTGCTGCCTGTTCCATGTGAATAGAGCAGCAACGAGAAGGTTGCTGTCAATCAATACAAGGGAAGGAGGTATAACTGGCAGCCTCTCACAAGAAAGAGCCATCTTGTGAGGGGAGAATGTAGGGTGTATGAGAAGAAAGAAGTCCCTGATCTCTATTCCAGAACATCTGCACTTTATTCCGTTCATCCTCCTTTTGATGTATAAAGAGTCATCTGCTTCCAGCCTTCCACCCCATCACTGCAACTATCTCACTTTAAGTGGGACAGCCACATTTACTTATTTGCTATCCTGCTTTTACATCTGATTTTAAACATGCTGATTTTCCCTCCCAATTCCAAGCTTTTAATTTTTCATTATATTTTTTAAAGACATGGTGTGCAGTTCTGGCGAACCTTCTTCAGCACCGCCAAGTCAGATGGTTCCTTCTGAGACAGAGGAGAGGTGTATGGCTGGCGTTGGCTCAGCTGAGCTAGGTAGAGAAAGTAGAGAAAGGTGGTAACTCAGCCCTCAGGGTGGAGGAAAGGGCAGAGGCATAGACAAGGAAACAGGCAGTGACTCGGTTCTTAGTAATACATTACTGATGGTCATAGCAGCAAGTATGTTGGCAGAGGCTGCTACATCTTCCTCCTCTTCCTGCGATGTGCTGTAAAATGGCAGCAGCCTGGTCCCTGCTATTAGCAGGGCTACTGCCCTTGATGTCACCACCATAACCCAACTTAACTCTGAACTAATGCCATAACTGATCCCCTCATATGGAACTAGGGTTGAGCCAATGGGGACTGTAGTCACCAGTGTGCCTAGCAGCAGTTCCCAGGCTGCTCCAATCTCACTTCACATCTCATAGGAAAAGAGAGGCAATGGAAGTCCTCATTGTCACGGTCACTGCTGAACAGTAGCAACAACACTTGACAACTGATACATAAATATAATTATCTTTTTAACAGGCAGTGGTGACATAACTTGCTGGAGGTAATAATGAAGCCATCTAGTTGTTGCCATATTTGAATCTATATTTTAATTGTAACTAAGAGATAAAACATTTGTGGAAATTTGCTTAGTAATCCATTTAAGAAAGCAGTGACTGTGTCCACTCAAGCAATAATTTAATTTGTTACCTCTCCAGCTGTTTTGTCCATTTGTCTACTTTTGTTTTAATAACAATGAAATACTTAAAAAAATATCCTGGCATAAGAGCCTCTGATACATCAGTTGTATTTTAATAAGATGTTTGTCTAAAGGATATTAGCACTGCATCCACAGTTAATCAAAGACTGCTTCATATGCTTCATTACATGCCTTTGGGGGGGGGGGGATTTACTAGATGAATGAAGCAAGGAAAAGCCACAGGTAAGGCTGTTTCATTCTTTCTAACAGTTCTTTGTTACAGAAGACTACTTGATCAGTTGAATACTTCCAGAAACAGTAGTTGCTACCAGCTATTTTTCAATTACATGAAAAAGTCTATATAATTAGTCGATATTTTAAACATTCATAATTTGCATAGTAATAAACATCACACATCTTTTTATAAACCTTTCATTTAACTAGAAAGACATGCTTTGCTGATTGCCGTAAATTCAATGTTAAGAAATTTACATTCATACTTTTTGCATTGCTGTGAGATACTTTACACTGTGATTTTTAATTAAAGAAATCAAATAAATATCAACCTTCTACAAGTACGTTTTACTCATATTAGCTTACAAACAGTAGCCCAATAATACTTTTTTTTTTAGAAAGTAAGAGTAAATAACCATTTAGGCACTACTAAACTGAGTGTCATTGAAATGACTGGCTTGAGGAGATAACTGAATTAAACTGGTTTGTTCTAAATCCAGTCCTTAGGCTAGTTCTAATAAGACTTCACTCTTCAAAAATAATGCCTCAAACGGAATACTAAGGAGATACACCAAACACTCAGAGTGAAAATCTCATGTACATTTTGAAAAAAAGTTTAGGAAGAATACTTTACTACAGTGTAAGTATTTTACTTCCACTAAGAGCCAGCATGGTGTAGTGGTTTGAGCACTGACTATGGAGGCCAGAGTTCAAATCTCCACTTGGCCATGGAAATCCACTGGGTGACCTTGGACAAGTCACATTTTCTCAGATTCAGATGAAGGCAAGGGCAAAACCCATTCTGAACAAATGTTGCCAAGAAAACCGTAATTATACGTTGAAAATGAATTGAAGGCACTCAACAACAACAAATTATTTTAGATTGCTAAATGGTCTGTTTTGCCACATTAAAACTGTTAGTATAGTAAGTCTCAAAGGGGTGTTAAGAAAAAATAATGCAACAATTAAATGACCCCCAAATGGCTCCAATTAACCCTGAAACATTTAGTTCAAAGGAAAGAATCCAAGTGTTGTAAATATAAACATCACTTTGTATTTGAAAATAGGCAGTATAAATAGCCTGGAGGCACCAGATCATGTTCTTGGATGCTAAGCAGTGTTGGCCCTGGTTAGTATTTGGATGGGAGACCATGAATGAGTACCAGATGCTGTAGGCTACACATAAGAGAATTATTATTTGCCAGGAACTTGCAAAACTACCTCTACTATTTCTTGCCTAAGAAAACCCTATACGTGACTTGAAGGCACAGGAAAATGCAGGTCTGTACACATACATGCGCCTGTACACACACACAGCAGACAGAGTTAACCTTCAATCTGGCTGCATGCCCTTATAATGTCAAAATAAAGTTTCATGTATTATGCTCTGACACTAAGGTTTATAATTACCATGCCTGATCTTCATAAATGTGTATTTATGATATATAGACCCTTAAAAACTTTGTTCAAGAGAAGAGGGACGAAGACATTTGGAGAAATTTGACACTACAGCTAACACATTTGGAGAAATGGAACCAGGTGGCTAACAGAGATGAGCAAAGGTGTCCCTAAGCTTGAACTATTTATCTACATATGTATTTTATATCTAGCCTTTCTCCCAGTACAGGACCCAAGATGGATTATGTCAGTCATTAATTTAACTTGGTGTTGTTGAATCTCATTAATTCTGTTAATAATTGAAAGCTAACTTGGAAAAATTAACTATATACTGAAATCTCTCGTTAAAATTATTAGGACTTAGCTTTGCACAAAAAATGTGAAACAATTACAATTTATCTCTTCCATATGTAAATATTGAACTAGACAATATATTTCGTAAGATCCTAAATGTTGAACTAGATAATATTTTTAGATGTATTACGCTCCTAGTCAACCTCCTTAATGCAGATTTGAAAAAGTAACTCTTTTTCAAAAGTACAGTTACTAGCAAAAAGGAGATATGAAAAAGTAATGACATATACCTTGATTAATATCCTTGCTTCCATTAACTCTCCCTTCACTGGTGCAACAATAAGGAACAACGGCAACTATTTTTGGTAGGAAATATTAGGAAATAATTTTTTTTAAAAAAATTTAAATATATTTTTAAAATATATTTTTCAGACTAAGATTCTTTGATTATTTAGAATACTTCATAAAGGAATCCACATAGCATGGAAGTTCACTCAACACTGACTTCAGTGGAAGGGAAATGTGGTATGTTGTTTTTTTCTTTTTATAGAATTCTGGTAAGTTTCCCTAAATATAACATTGAAAGAAACAGTTGTATAAAGTATGCAAAGAACAGAAATCTATAACAAGTCTTGCTTAACTTTAATATTTTTACTATTTTGATTCTACAACTACTAGAGTTGCTACAACAGACTTTTATTTCCTCTTAAAAGCAATATAGTGACAAATACAGTATATGGAAAAACCAATACATTCTTCCTTTACAAATGTTGGCCATCTAGTCCTTTGGAAATCTACCTAGTGTGTGCCATATAATTTCTAAACTCTTGACTTCTTTGTTAGTCTTTTAATTAGCCAATTAAGATGAACAGCATTAGTAAAAGTGTTGTCAATCTTGATATGGGGGGAGAAAGAGAGGTTTTCCTGCAGTGCCAGGAAATGCAACCATATTGCCTCCCCCTTGGAAGAGTCTTCAGAAATGAAAAGACATTTCTTTCCATTCTCTCTCTCCCATGATGTGAAACACTTCACATTATCAAGAGTAACAGGTTTCCCCACTAATTCAGTGATTCTCACAAAAAAAAAGTGCCTGGTAGTCATGAATGTACAAGGTCTAAATCCTCATACTTTTTGTGTTCATGATTGGATCTTTTTATAAGGTAGCCTATGTAGAGTAAAAAGGTATACTAAGGATTCTGAAAGAAAGAGGAATTATCCTTTCCCCTGTGACTCAGGGGAATTCAAGATTAAGAAGTGCTGCAATCTCATTTGTTTCTGGATTAAGCCCAAGTATGGAGATTCTTTTTGGACAGATTTATAAAAGGAAGTATTTTTAGATTAAAGCTCAATTATTTCCCTACTGCTGTTCTTGTTTCCATAATCAATGTTTATGTTCAATCATTTCTTTTATGTAAAGATGTTTCACTAATGAAAGACTAGGCCTTCTAATATCCTTCAATATAGACTACTTTATATGTTGACATTTTGCTGTTGCCAAGTAGATAAATCCACTTGTATGTCCTGAAAACTCATACTATATAGAAATGAAATTTGATCATTGTATTGTAGAAACATGAATGTTTCTTCTGTGAACATATACAATCACCTACCTTTCCTAACCATATCCATGGGCAGAAAAATTCTCAAAATATACCAACAAAAAGGATATATCGTAACATAATATAATGTCATAATGTTGTTGTTGTGTGCCTTCAGGTCGTTTCCCAATTATGGTGACCCTTAGGCAAACTTATCACAGGATTTACTTGGTAAGGTTTATTCAGAGGAGGTTTGCTGTTGCCATGCTCTGAGGTTGAGAGAATGTGATTTCCCCAAGTCAGCGCGTGGGTTTAACATGGCCAGGCTGGGATTTGAACCCTGGTCTCCAGAGGTGTAGTCCAACGCACAAACCATTACGCCACACTGGATCAAGAAGAGATAATAGCGTATATGCAACTGATGTTTTGGAGCCAGTAGGGTTGCTTGAGCACTAGATTAGGACAGGGTTCAAGTCCTTGCTCAGCCATGGAAACCCACTGAATGACCTTGGGCAAGTCACACTCTCACAGCCTCAGAGGAAGGCAAAGGAAAATCCCTCTGAACAAATCTTGCCAAGAAAACCCCATAATACGGCCTTGGAGTCACCATAGATTGAAAACGACTTGAAGGTTCACAACAAAATTGACCTTGTACCTAGTTTAACACGCCCAAAGACTAAATATATTTCCTTTGAAATCCAGGTTTCCTTGCAAAAATAATAATTGTATTTTAAAATGAAGATACTATTTTGACTAAAACTATACTGGATGAATGTGTCAAATAACTTATTTATAAGTGTTATTGTACAATCTGATATTCTTGTAAAAAACCCAAATCCAAATATTTGGAGAAATTAAATACAAGCGCATGCACGCCTCTATGCACACTGTCTCTATGAATGCACAAGTATTTAATCCTTTAAATGCCTGTGTGAATACAATAAAAGATAAACGGGTTTAAAACAAAGTAATTTGAAAACATAAAAGAATTTTAACAGAAAGTCTGGAAAGATATGCCTAATTTGTTTTCTTAGAATCAGCTGATTCCAACAACAAAATGGTGCCAAAACACAATTATTGGACTTTTACAAGAATATGATCTTTGACCTCAGAAGCATCACTTCTACAATCCTGTTTACATATGTAATACTTACCTTCTTCTGAAATCAAAAACTAAATAAAAAATAAAACACTTCTGAGTAAATAATTACATTCGTCACATATTTCTACCTCTTTGACTTTCTTGAAAAACAAATACAAAAGAACAGAATTATTTCTTACCTCTGAATATGTAACATGTGACTCCTCCAAATTTGCTCATACAGATTAGCATACAGTCAGGCTAAACTGCTTTACAGAACATTTCGTCAGCCATTTTGAGACTGCACTGTTTCAGCTGTGCTGAAAGTGTGATTAAAATGGCTGCAGTGTGCCTTCAATGCCAGCCAGTAATAACACAGGAAAGTGTGAATCACTTGCCACAAAGCACCTCCCTCTTTATGCAGCAGTACAAACACAGGGGGCTATTAGTGCAAATGCTGCAGTCACACTGCAGTTTCTCAGAGCACAAGTGCTACAGAGAAAACCTACCAGACACAAAGACTGCCTCTGTGAACCAGCCGGTAGCTCAGGATATAACACTCCAATCCTGATCTGAGTCCAAGCAGCTGCAAGTCCATGTCACATATTATCTACTACAGGAATGAAGCCAAACATTATTGGCAGGCAGGGAATGCTACTCAGGAGGAGCCTTATTTGAGCTTCCCCCTAGCATTAGAAAAAACATTCAAGTGATTCTGAATCTACTGCAAAGGGGGATAAAGTAATTGACTTTTCAATAACCAATCAACTGCAAGCCATTCCCTGCATGACTAGAAGATCCACAACAACCTTCTAGTCGCATAAGGGTTTGCCAAGGTAGAAAATTGCTATAACATATTTTAGTCTTGCATAAGTACTTCTGCTGACTATTTGGGGCAACATTTTACCCATGAAGCTGAAAAAGGCAAAACGCACAAGAACAGAACAGAGTAATCTGGTGACAAAATTTCTCCCCTTCTATACCACTTGTCTGTCTTAATATAAATTACGTTAAGGGCCTTTTTTGGAAGGAGGTTTTTAAAGAGCACATATTCTATAAAGATTAAACATCCATCATCTCATAATAAACAGTTAAGAGGTTTGTTCTTCATGTTAGATAACTATTCAAACAAGCTTTCAGTAGACAGGAATAGGTAGATATTTTACCAACCTTCTTTTCAGGGCATGCATATTTTATTGCTGTGCATGAAGATAATAATTATTCCAGAATTTTGCAATTACTCACAGTGCAAATCACCACCATAATCGTTTACATAGTGCTTTCTCAGCATTCAAAACACTTCACATACATTGCCTTGGTAATCCCAATCCTTATTACCATCTCTGCACTGCACAAAATATACTGAGGTTGATATATAATGCTTTCATTTTGAAGCCAGCATGGTGTAGTGGTTTCAGTGTTTGACTACAATTCTGGAGACAAGGGTTCGATTCCCACTCAACCATGAAACTCACTGGGTGTTGTTGGGCAAGTTACAAGCTCTCAGCCTCAGGAGAAAGCAATGGCAAACCTCCTCTGAAAAAATCCCTTGCAAAAAAAAAAAAAATCCATGTGATACTGTCACAATAAGTCAGAAACGACCTGAAGGCACACAACACACATACACACACACAGAGTACCCCACTATGTACCAGGTGTAACATTTGAAAAAGGGAGTTCCTGATTGTTGGTTCACATTCTTTGCCATCACACAATGCCAATACTGAGTTGCTATATAAAGCAAAGTGTTAAAAATTAAATATATATGTGTATATGCACACACGCATGCGTGTAACCACACATGTATCTACACAAACACACAGACACAACCATTATTATATGGAAATAAGTAACCGAAGGAAGATTGTGAAACATCTCCTCAGAGTGCAAAAAAGGATGAAATCCACAGATGAATTATTAAAATCAGTGGTTTACTAAAACATATTTTAGTTCTATCAGAATGTTGAGAAAGAATCCAAAACTAACCACAACACAATCACACCTTCAAAACCTATATAACAAAGCATGAGAGATTCCAGGTCTTTAGTTCTGAATTTCCATTAAAAAGGAAAAATACTATTAGAGTTTGGAGATGGAGTGAGAACAATGCTCAAACCATTTTCACACCCGCCAATTATCTCCTGCAGTCTTCCACTCAATTTTCCATTCCGCTCCTGCATGGCCAACCAGGATCCAGCTCTAAAAATCAAGGGCTGGAAAGGACTGGCAGCTTCAGCTGGGTTTGAGCCAGCATGGGGGGCATAGCAATGCCCCCAAGTCGCCTGGATGTCGTGCCGGCAATTACATGCCAGGCGACTCCGGGCTTTATGCTGCTCCTATTTGGGCCAGATTCTGGCTGGATTGGGGCCATGGCATGAGGTTGCCACGGCCCTAACCCAGCTCTCTGAGGGGCGGCTTGAAGCCACCCCTTCCGGTTGGTCTGTTTCAGCCCAATGTAATATTTTTTATATTTTATAAGAATGTTTTATGTATTGATTTTAATAGTCTGTAACCCCGCTTCAATCCACTGGGAGAGGTGGGGAAACACAAATAAATTGTATTATTATTATTATTATTATTATCCCAAACTTAACTAAATGAGAAGACAACCTCAAGATCACATAAAGGCAGAAATTAGGACATATTACAGTACAAGTATCTTCTCCCTACACCACTGCTAACACCTCTGCACCTCCCCACACCATCTTCACATTCCACTTATGTCAGCAAACATGGGTATTGGGACACATTTTTAACATGTTGCCCTTACTGGTAACTAAGTTGTCTCTGTCTGCCATTTCAAACTGTATGGTGTTTGCAAACAAAACTCTTCCCAATATGAGAGTTTTTAATGGCCTAGGGAATGTTCTTTAATACACTAAAAATGTGGACATAATGTATTTTGCCCAAATTTGTCATTTGATCTGGTGATGATGAGATTAATTTTAGAAATGATGATATCTGATTATGTTCTATGCCCAAACACCCTCCTGGAAGGGAAACAGAAGAGAGGCAAGCAGAGATTTGTCACCTAGACGTCCCCTATGTGGAAACCCTATGTAGTAAAGCTTGCTGGTGCACACTGATTGCTTGTACATCGCAGAACCTAAGCCTGCAAATAGCTGCAGACATGCCCATAAAAGGCAATTCTGAAGCAGATTGCAGACCATCAGTCAGGGGGAGGGAGCATCCTCTCCTCTCCAATCAGCAAGAAGCAAAATATTCTTAAACTGGAGACTCGGTGAAGCTCAAACTATGCCCTTTGTAGTAAAGAACACCAGCACAAGGAAATGGAATAATGTCTAAAGATATATTCAGCAACAGTATTTTAAATTATCTGCTACTAGGTACTGTTTTCAAAAATATCTGTGTAAACACTATTTTACTTGCTTTTGACTAAGAAAATGTTCAGTTTCCTATCATATCCAATACCGAAATTCTGAATTTTTAACCAGACAATTTTGCTATTTAAACATTTGTTACTCATTTCACACTTAGGGGTTCAGTGTGAAAGCTTCCCTAAACTTTGGGACTTCAACGCTTTAGAAGAAATGTATACACATATGGGATGGAAACGCTTAGTCTGCAATACCTAGACTACAATGCATTAGAAGCAGAAAAAGCTTTATATTCTTGGCTTGGAACAGCGTGATAAAATGGAATTAATGTCTAAAAACATACAACTCACTCCAACTTTTTGGCATGTTTACAAGGAACAGCTCTGACATGTGACTGAGCTAGTTTCTCTGAACCAGATTTGAAGCAACTAGCACTACTAAATGGGGCTGCCCAGAATAAAGAGATTCAGAGAGAATGGAGATTCTAGAATAAATTACTTTTGAAATACTGCTCTACACAAAAATGCTTATTTTTATCTTCTTTTCTACACATGGTAATTGATCCTAAAACCAATTTTTATTTCCTCACTGGAAAGATGGCTGCCCTAACACAAAATGGAAGCACACTGTGGCACATTTCCTCAAACATGCTGCATTTCAAAGATGAAGAACTGTATAGAAAACATCTGAATCATTACTATGGAAGATACTGAGCTCACTAACAAATCGTTAGTCCTTTTCTACAACGTTGCCATTTCTGCTGCAACTTTAAGTCAGAGCTGCTTTGTGTCCTGTGAAAAATGCAGCTATGGGAGAGTTGAGAAAATCAGCATGGCTTGTTACGGAGAGAATATAAACTGGGTATAGGGATAAGGTTTTACATAGGACCTATGCCCTTGGTGTCCCCACACAATGGGATGTAACTTGGCCTTCCCATATTGAGAATGAATGTCTGAAGGTGGCTTGTTATAGAAGGTCTAACTTATAGAATTTACATTTCTATACCACTTATCGATGAACTCAGCATTCTCTAAGCAGTTTACAAACAGTAAGACACCCCCCCCCCCAAAAAAAAGCTCAGTACTCTTTTACTGACCTACGAAAAGATGGATGGCTGAGTCAACCTTGGAGCCCTGGGATTGAATTTACAACAATGTGGCTGCAGTACCAGCATTTAACCACCACACCACAATGGCCCCTTATATCCAAGTGTTTGGGGCACCCGAAGAAGGACTAAATTGCCCTTTGCATGAGAGTTATGGCTATTTTCTTGACCAAGAAAACAGGACAGTCATGTAACATCTGTTTACTAATCTTCTTTATAAAAATCATAAAGTCGAAATTTTAAAAATTCATGAGAGAATATTTTTGTTCCAAGAACTTCTCAGTGCACTATATTATTTCAAGCAATATTCAGTCCAGCCCAGCTTGCTATCAGCAAGCAGTGATGCAAAATGAAGCAAGCCATAGGATGGTTCCATTACCCTCCTCTCCTCCACCTCCATATATCATTTATTAAGGAATGACAGGCATTCCAAAATAAACTGCATGTGTGAGATAAATTAATGAACACCTATGACACCTGTCAATACTCAGATTTGAACCAAACACTTTGAGTGGTTTTATGCCAGTCACTCCCACAATGTAATCAACCACACAGGGATGTTATATGGATGAAATGCAATAATCTCATTTATGTCTGAGCTCCCTTGGAAGAAGAGCAGAATACAAAAATGATTTTAAAAAATCACTGAATGATGTATTATACATGGCAGTAAAATAGCATCATAATGGGCTCAAGAATTAAAGCATTCTTCAACACTGGCAACACTGGCTAGGACTGCTGGGAATTGAAGTTTAACAACAAATGAAGGCAACACTATGCACATTCTTGAACTAAATGAACACAGAGTTTCTTTTTATAGACATTGGGTCAGGTTGCATATATGTATGAGACCTCCAAGTCACTCTTTCCTCAACTATCCTGATCAGCTCCTGCAGATCCATGTCCATTGGTTCTCTGATTGAGCCTATCCATCTGGAACCCCATCTTCCTCTTTTCCTATTGTTCTCCACTTTACAAAGTCCTGTTCTTCTGTTTTCTTGACTGCAGTCTCAGCTATGATTGAGTCCATGTATGGAAAATTGAACTCTCTTGATCTTTTCATCATCTACTTTAAAATTATGTAGATCATCTGTGGGCATAATGTTTGTTTTCTTGATGTTCAGCTGTAAAACTGCCTTTCTACTTTCTGCCTAGACCTTTTTAAATAATCTTTCCATATCTCTAGTAATTCAGTTAGTATTATGGTATCATCTGCGTATCTTATATTGTTGATGTTCCTTCCTTCAAGTATCACACCTCCCTTGTCTGAGTCCATTAGTACTTCTTGTATGATGTTCTCGGCACACAAATTAAATAGAATAACAGAATACAGCCTTGCCTGACCCCTTTTCCAACTGCAAACTGTTCCGTTTCTCCTTATTCTGTCCTAACAGTTGCCTCTTGTCCTAAGTAAAGGGCTATCAAATGTTATGGCACACCCATTTCTTTAAGAGCAACCCACAGTTTCTCATGATCTTACAATCAAATGATTTACTATAGTCTATAAAACACAGGCTGATCTTCCTTTGAAACCCCTTAGTACATTACATTATCCGGGGTATGTTTGCAATATGACCCCTAGTGCCTCATCCTTTCCTGACCCCTGTCTTGGACACCTGGCAATTGTTGCTCCACATATCGTAAGAGCCTTTGTTGTAGAATTTTGAGTATCACCTTGCTTGCATGAAAAATTAATTCAATGGTTCTGTGATTACTGCACTTCCTGGTGCTTCCTTTATTGGAGACTAGAATGCATACTGAACGTTTCCAGTCTGTGGGCGGTTCTTTGGTTTTCCATATTTTAGTTAGAACAACAATAGATTCTGTCTCTGTAGCTTGGGGCAACTGTATTTCTATGCCATCAGTTCCTGGAGATTTATTTCTCTCAAGTGCTCTGAGTACAGCTCTCACTTCACTTTTTAATATTTGAGGTTCATCCTCATATGAATCTGTCATCAATTTGCCTACTTTGTACAGTATATTTTTTCTGTTTATAGTTTCCATTTTATTTTTATTTTTTTCTTGGCCATGTAATGTTTATGTTTCCTTGCTGGTCATAGAGTATCTTCTCTTTTGGCTTAAAATTTTCCTTGATTTCTCCAATTTTGCTGAAGAGGTCTCTTGTTATTCCTTTTCCCCCCATTAGTTTCTATTTTATTGTATTGATTATTATAGTTCTCCTTCTCCCTCAGTAAAAATCCTTGTACATTTTCATTTAGGGTTCTGGTCACCATTCATTTTTGCTTCTTTTCTGTCCTTGACTGCTTGTAGGGTTTTGTCTGTCATCATTGAAGCTTTTCTTTCTTTTTGGCTACAAAAGTGTCTTTCTGCTCTCCTCTGTAACAATGTACCTGGCTCAATTAGACTTAATATTGCAAATCTGTTTTTCACATTGTCTTTAAATTCTTCAGTGATGATTTCCAGGTTGTATTTTGGCATGATTGTGGGTTTACTGTTATTGTTTAACTTCATTCTAGCTTTTGTTGTTAGTCTGATCTGTGCCACAGTCTGCTCCTGACCTTGTTTTTGTGGAAAGAATTGAGTTTCTCTGATTCTGATATTGGCAGTTAAGTAATGTCTATGCACAGAGTCTCTGGAGATTAAGCAATAATCTTAAGTATGATGAAAAACTAAGCTTTTAAATTTAGAACGATAAACAGTCATCTGAATTATTTGTTATAGCTGCTCTACTTTTTTTCTTTTTAGAATCATAGAATCATAACAGTTGGAAGAGACCACAAGGGCCATCCTGTCCAACCCCCTGCTATGCAGGAAATATAAATCAAAGCATCACCGAAAGATGGCCATCCAGCCTCTGTTTAAAGACCTCCAAGGAGGGAGATTCCACTACACTCCGAGGGAGTTTGTTACATTGTAGAACAGCCCTTACTGTTAGGAAGTTCCTCCTAATGTTGAGCTGCAATCTCTTTTCCTGTAGCTTGCATCCATTGTTCCGCATTCTAGTCTCTGGAGCAGCAGAAAACAAGCTTGCTCCCTCCTCAATATGACATCCCTTCAAATATTTCAGTGGGGCTATCATATCACCTCTTAATCTTCTCTTCTCCATGCTAAACATTCCCAGCTCCCCAAGTTGTTCCTCATAGGGCATGGTTTCCAGACCCTTCACCATTTTGGACGTCCTCCTTTGGACATGCTCCAGTTTCTCAACATCCTTTTTAAATTGTGGTGCCCAGAACTGGACACAATATTCCAGGTGAAGCCTGACCAGAGCAGAATAGAGTGGCACTATTACTTCCCTTTATCTAGACACTATACTTCTATTGATGCAGCCTAAAATCACATTGGCCTTGTTAGCTGCCACATTGCACTGTTGAATCATGTTCAATTTGTGGTCTACTCAGACTCCCAGATCCATTTCACACATAGTCTCATTCAGCCAGGTGTCCCCGATCCTATATCTGTGCGTTTCATTTTTCCGCCCTAAGTGCAGTACCTTATTTCTCCGTGTTGAAATTATTAGGTTGTTAGTTTTGGCCTAGCTTTTTAAATCTATTCATGAAGTTTTAAAAATAAAAAAATCATTCTGAGATTTGATCCTGTCCTCAGAGGATTAGCCACTCCTCCCAATGTGGTTCATCTGCAGATTTGATAAGTAGGCCCCCAATTCTGTCATCCAATTCATTGGATAAAGATGTTGATAGCACTGGGCCCAGGACAGAACCCCTGTGGGACACCACTGGTCACTTCTCTCCAGGATGAAGAGAGCCATTATTGAGCACCCTTTGTGTTTGGCCGATCACCCAATTACAAATCCATGTAACAGTTATTTGTCTAGCCACATTTCACTAGCGTTTTTGCAAAAATGTCATGGGAACCCTGCAAAAGCCTTGACTGAAAATATCCACAGTCATTTCCCTTTCACTAACAAGCTGGGTAAATTGTTATCAAAAAAAAGAGATTAGATTTTGTCTGGCAGTGACTTCTTTCTTTTGAAACTTGTATTGACTTTTTGTGATTAATGGCAGTTGCATTCTAGATGGTTCACAAGCTCGTCTGTTTAATGAGTCTGGCTCTAGAAAATCTTTCTGGTATGGATTGTCAGACTAATTGGTACGATAATTGTTTGGGAATCTTTCCTTGGTTCCTTATTTGAAGATGGGGACAATATCATGTTGCAGCCATCCTCCAGTACGCGATGGTCACATTCGTCCTGGTTCTGCAGGAGTTCTCAAAGATTATTGCCAAAGGTCGCTATCCTGAGTATTTACATTAGTGCCATGTTTTCTTTTAATAACCCGTGGATGGTGTAATTTCGTCTGGTCTGGAGATGTATATAGTCGTTTTTAGATGTTACGCAGATATTGCCTATGCTAGCTCTTTACATTATTTCTGTCTGAAAGTCCCGTATTCTGTTCCTCTGCTTATTAGCATCTCGGTTAGCACCCTTTTCTTTTTCTGAGAAGACTGAAGCAAATAAGGTGTTGAGTAATTCTGCCTTTTCTCTGTCCCGTTAGCATTTTGCTATCTTCTCCACGCAGTGACCCTACCATTTCCTTCTTCTTCCTTTTGCTGTGGACATATCCAAAAAAAGCCTTTTTGTTGTTCTTAACCTCTCTAGCAAGCCTGAGTTCATTCTGTGCTTTAGCTTTTCTGACTTTACCTACATGTGCTCGCTATTTCAATTCCTCTTTGGTGATTTCCCCGTTTTTCCATTTCTTAAAGTGGTACCCCGGGTTACGAATTTAATTTGTTCCGCGGCGCCGTTCGTAACCCGAAAGATTTCGCAACCCGAAAAAGCCATAGCCGCTAGCGCTGGAAGCCGCGATTTCGTGCGAAAAAGCGCCGAAAAGCACCAAAAATTTTTTCGTAACCCGAAAAAAAAACGTAACCCGGAACAGTTTTTTCCTATCTAATTTTTTCGTATCCCGGAAATTTCGTAACGCGGTGATTTCGTATCCCGGGGTACCACTGTACATGTTCCGTTTAAAACTTAGCTCAGTTGAAAGTTCCTTAGTCATCTGTCCTGGTTTCTTGAGACATCTCCCATTTTTCTTCCTCATTGGAACTGTTTGAAACTGTGCCTTCAGTATCCCCCCCTTGAGAAACTCCCATCCATCTTCAACTCCCTTCTCTTAGTATTCCTGACCATGGGATCGCCCCCAGTATTTCTCTAAGTTTACTAAAACCAGCTTTCCTAAAGTCTAGAACACGTGCCTGACTATGCCTGGCTTCTCCTTTCCACTGTATAACAAACTCCAGGAGAACATGGTACTTCCATCTAAGGATCCCACCACTTGCACCCCATTAACCAAGTCATCCCTGTTGGTTAGGATCAGATCCAAAATAGCTGATCCCCTTGTTGCCTCTTCCACCTTTTGGACAATGAAATTATTTCCAAGGCAAGTGAGGAATTTGCTAGACCTTGAGGATTTGGCTGAGTTTGACTTCCAGCAATTATCAGGATAGTTGAAGTCACCTATCACTACTACATCTCTCCTTTCTGAGTGTGTGGTCATCTGTTCTAAAAAGGCATCATCCAATTCCTCCATTTGACTTGGGCATCTGTAGTAGACTCCCACAATAACATCCCTGTTGTTTCCCTCCACAAAGGAAATACTATAATAATTTACTGTATTTAATTATATCCCACATCGCACAATAGACCATTACTTTGTAATATTTTATAGTTCTAAGTGGATGGATTTCTAAAGCTAGGAGGAGGGCTCAAATAAGTCTCCTCCTGATTAGCATTCACTGCCTGCCAATAATGGTTGGCTTTATTCTTATAGTTCATCAGAACCCATTCGTTGGGACTGATCAATGCCTGAAAAGAAGAAGGACTTGGCAATGTGGTACGTACCCTAATTTACATGACATAACAAATAAAATGATACCCAATTACTATGTCAGATATCAATTACATAGCAGTTCAAAAGTCAGAAGAAATTGTATAAAATGGTATAAATTGGTCATGATTCTCTCAATGCCACTTAATAAGAATCTTGCATTTCTCCTCTATAGGCTGGGTATCTGGCATTGTATTAATCATGTTGCTAATCAATATTATTTTCATATAAGGTACTGAAGAAATGGGAACGTTTTATAGGTAAATAGAGAATCATTCAGAAAGGAAAGAGGGGTGCCTGTTTGAAAAATAAGGATGTCTCCTACCTCCTCCAGGATGTTACTTGAAGGACAGGCTGACCATGGCACTCTTACTGATGACATCTATTCATTTTAAGTATTTAGATCTATCCTGTCTCTCAATATTGCTTAGAAGAAGCTTTGTCATATAAGAAGTGCCTGTTACTTTATTTTCTGGACTAAAAATAACCTAGCTACTGTATTAGAATATATGGGCTTCTGTGAGCTTCACACTTAGGATACTATGAAGAATACTTTTCTAAAGGTGTTTGATTAAATGTTTCAGTAACTCATGAGTATGCTTTAGCCCCTGTACTTAAATGTAGCTTTTACATTTTTAATTTTTTAAAATGTATACTGATTATTAAGATTTTACAAATTATTGACTTTGTTTATTTTCTGTCTTGAAGTTGCTTTCAAGGAAATGACTGGGATAAAAGCTTCTCAGTAACTGAACACTAGGCAGACTTTAAGCTTTCAAAACTCACTCATGTGAATTAAACTGTTTTCTGTTACAACAAGGTCTGATTTCTGTATTTTAGCAATCACTTCCTAAAAGACCTCATACTAATACATTACAGAAACCTGAAATACCTTTCCATCATGAAGCTATTTAATTTTCATTAGGACTTTTCCTTAAAGGCATTTATTTACTATGCAAACTGAAAACCACGACAGAAATATAAAGATTTTTAATAAAGTGTATAATTCTGGTCTTGTACAGTTCTGAAAATTAAAATCATTCTAGTCCCAGTACAGAAGGGACATTTATATTAGTAGCTTTTTGTGGGTGAAATGAGGCCAGTGCCTCATTTCTGAATTTTTTTACTGCACTTGAACATATTATATTACACGGCATTATGCTTATGCTTTAAGACTGATCTAAATAACCGATTTTACAACTTATTATATTACTGCACAAAATCAAAACAGAAACAATATTTTTTTTAAAATGTAACATTAGGCTTTAATCTCTTTCAAGGTAGTATTAGCCATGTTTTATGAGCAGTGTACTATTAAATATTAATTTTTGTTTTTTTCCGCATTACTTTTTGAAATCATTTTCTTAAAAAATGTGAATACAAAACTGCCCACAATCCTTTAGATGATTCCCCCAGAACAATGTTTAGGCATAAATAATGCTTGCTGCACAATTTTTGGGAAAACAAAACAAAACATTATTACCAGATATTACCAGAAGTTACTTACTATAAAATTTCTATAAAATACACAAGGTATTTCAGGTTCTTAAAGTGGCAAACAAAAATGTAATTGCTAAAGCAGTACTGCATATTTCATTCTAGCCAGCTTAAAAAAGAAAAAGAGAAAAATAGCCCCCTCTGCTTCCAGAATTTCCACATTTGTGTGAGGGATCAGTCCAACAAACACTATGAATGTTTCTGAAGATCAATAATTGAAGTAGCTGCCTTGATACTGATATCTCCCCAACCTGCTCTAACAGAACAAACTAATTCAGCTAAATCTGGAATCTTCAGTACAATTCTCACAGTTGCAATGACACTTGTGAAGAGAAGGCTTCTGTTTTTGTCCACAAAATATTTAATCTCTTTTTCTCTACTCAATGTCTCCCCTACAGTCAGAAATGGAAAAGAAATGATCTCAACTGTGGAAAATCACAGAGCTGAGTGTAAAGACAATCTATAAGTAAGACAATCTATATCCTTTCACATTCCCTGTTAACCCTGTGTATTTTCCAAGATGAGACTAGTACCAGAAAAGCATAGAAAAAAACTGGTGTGACTGAAAGGGAAAAGTATGTGCTCCCTTAATTTTTTTTTTTTTAATAAAGAAAACAGACAGGAACAGCCTGACCTGATTTGGGGTAGACTGGGGAAAGGACAGAAAGTCAACTGGGAATTGCAAGAAAAAGAGAGATGCATGTCTGTCTTCCTACTATATTTTTCTTCCCTCCCAGTCTCCCCACCCAGGATCTGTCTCCCCCTCCGCTCCAGTTCTCTTCCTCCCACTTGTTTATTTTCTTTCTCTGAGTCTGGAGTTTCTGCTGTGCTTTATTCCTTTTTTCTCTTTCTCTGGGTCTAAGTCTGCTTGCATCCTGAGAGAGAGTAGTGGTGGAGCTGACTAATACATGAAGAGACAATGTTAGTTTTTTGTGTGAATTAGGTGTTCTACTCAAGCAAAAGACTGGATTTAAAGGAGTGGCTTAGCGTTGCAGGATTCAGATCCTATCTCTGTTATATTCATTTCTGCAGGTAGGTTACTCTCTGCTTCATCAGTTATCAGTCTATGTTCACTGAAAATGCACCAATGATAGCAGCCATTTTGTTATAGGTACCCACAGCAGTCTGAAAATTCAAATGTACACACTGGTTCAGAAAAGTGGGAACACTGCTGTAATTAACCAGACAGTCTCAACAAGGTCCTACTCGCTGGGAACTGTAGTTTTTAAATAAAAGACTGCTGTTATAAAATAAAATTCAGCTGCTGATATTCTCAGAGGCAAAATGGAAGTCTGAAGTTGCACAACCCATACAATAGGTACATGGAATGCAAGAAGAAGGAATCAGAGAAATCAAGAGGTTGTAAAGCTAGAAACTGAATGAGCAAACATTACAATATTTGCAATGAGCAAGCTAACTAAAGGAAAGGAATAGCACATTTACAGTGTCAGGTAATTGTACAGTCTTTAACTTGGAATGTGAAAATCTAGTAAGTGAAATGACATTAATAGTGAGCTGAGACATAGCTGAGATGTAGTAAAAACAGCCAGGGACATAATGCAAAGTCTGACCAAATAACAATACAGTTGGCCCTCCTTATCCAGGGATTCAAGCATCCACGGCTTGAAAATATCCAAAAAAGGATAAATTCCAAGTATCAAATCTTGATTTTCCCATTTTATATAAGGGGCACCATTTTGATATGCCATTGTATTTAATGGAGCCCTGGTGGCGCAGTGGTTAAATGCCTGTACTGCAGCCATTCACTCAAAACCACAAGGTTGCGAGTTCAAGACCAGCAAAAGGGCCCAAGCTCGACTCAGGCTTGCATCCTTCCGAGGTCGCTAAAATGAGTACCCAGATTGTTGGGGGCAAATTAGCTTACTTGCTAATTAGCTTGCTTGCAGTTCACCGCTATGATCTTTGGAATAGCGGTATATAAATAAAACAAATTATTATTATTAATGGGGCTTGACATCCACGGATTTTGTTATTCACACTGTAATATTGCAGCAAAATCCCATCAATATAATCATAATCCAGGTTTATGCTCCAAATGCAGAGGCAAAGAAGGAAGAAACTATAAGATTCTATGCTGGACTCCAAGAAAAAAAAAAGCACTATCACTTACCAAAATAAGAAATATTGATAATTACAGGTGATTGGAATGCAAAAATAGGAAATAGAACAAAACTAAAAATATTGAAGAGTTTGGCCTATGATCAAGGAATGAAGCAATAAAGAGACTTAATGAATTCTATGAGGGTAATAGTTTTTTCAGGGAATTGAATAGTGACGGTATATGAGAACATAACTGGACAGCCAATATAGAAATCAAATAGACTACATAATTGGAAATAGAAGGGGAACCTTTATCCTTGCTGCAAAAACAAAACAAAACCAGGAGATGATTGTGGCATAGATCATGAACTATCAACAATAAAATGAAGAGCAAGAGAGGGAGAGAGAGAGAGTAAAGTTTAACACTGAATCACTGTAGCAAAATACAATTTAATGAACATCCCTATAGAATTTAAAAAAACATGTAAATACCAGTATTAATCTTAATTGACTAACAGCCAAAGGAACTCTGGTTTGAAGTCATGGACATTGTCAGGAAAGAATGGGAAAAGACACTATCTCCACCACTCAAAAAAGAAATGCAAGTCTTGTCCAGCGACAGACAAAACTATTCAAAAGATTAAGCCAGAGGTGAGGCACAAAAGTAGAAGGTGACAGAAATTAAGATCAGAATCCTGAAGACAATTGTTTGAGATTTAAGTATCGAGACAAACAGAATCAATGGGGAAAAGAAGAAGAGGACAACAAAGAAGGTAGAACAGACCTCTTCCACAAGAGTCAACGGTTAAAGGGAAAGTGAAGATGCTACATATCAGACCAATTTTTTTTTGGGGGGGGGGGGAATCCATATGTACAATACAACATAAAAATGAATACGAACAATACTCTTAAGAACTATATAAAAGAAATGATGGGCACCTAAAGCAGCTAATTAACTGGGTCATCATAAGAAACTGACTAGATAGGTATTAACAATTTCTGGAAAACCTAGGGTTCCCCCCCAAACTTGTCAATACCTCCTTCTTCCCTGCAGACCAAGCTTTTTCTTCATATAGGGACAGGTACTTTGAACTCTGAGTTTGTTATTTTGATATATATGAAAATGATGATTAAATAGTTCATAGCTCACATTTTCATTCATCAAAGATTGATGACAAACTTTAAATTACGATAAAATCATAATTACATGGGCCCTGAAGAGTGTGGTCAGATACCAAATGAAGTTTATTTGCAGATGTTTAGTGCAAACAAGCATTACACTATAGGTTTCTAATACACAGTGCATATAGATTTATAACCCATTTTGTTTTATTTATTACGTGACAGACAAGACTTTCATTATGTCATTGATCATCCCTCTCTCTCCTTTCTTGGGGTGGCAGTACTGTTGATAGCGGCAATTTTAATAAGTTAAAATTATAATAACCAATGTATCTTTTTTGAGGATACAAGAACATGAATTTACTAATACAGTGTGCCTGTGAAAGCTGTGCTGGGAAAAGGGGCGGTGCACCCCATAAGGGGTAATGACAGTTGAGGCCATAGTGTGTGTGCACCGCTGCATGCACGCGCCCCATTCATTTAAATGGAACTCAAGCATACATGGAATTCCCTTTATGCGGGGGGGGGAGCAGAACAGATCCCCCGCATAAAGGAAGGGCGGACTGTATGTCCAACTAGGACAGACACCCAGGAAATTAAAAGTATCTTTTTGTGGCTTTTTTGGACTGTATGGCCATTTTCTGGAAATGTTCATTCCTGACGTTTCACCAAGATCTGAATGCTGGCATGGAAGTGAGTGGGGTATATATATGCTGTGTGACCCTTGGTTGAGAGGAAGTGATTTACACGTCAATCTGTGTGTTCATCTGTTGTTGAAGGGCAAGGCCTCAGGGTGTCTATTTGATTAGCGATCCATTGTCTGTTGCGAAAAACCCCCAACCCTGGGTGGCTTTCATTTGCATTGTTGAGCTGGGTCTAGATTTTGGTGTTTTTCGGGACTGGTAGCCAAACTTTCTTTACTTTAAGGGTTTCTTCTTTTCAGTTGAAGTTGTCTAGGTGTTTGTGGATTTCAATGGCTTCCCTGTGTATTCTGAACTGATATACAACTTCAACAGGAAAGAAGAAACCCGTGAAGTAAACAAAGTTTGGCTACCAGTCTCGAAAAACAGCAAAATCAAGACCCAGCCCATGCAAATGAAAATCACCCAGCAGACAATGGATCACTAACTGAATAGATATCCTGAAGCCTTGCCATTCAGCAATACACCAACACAGAGATTAACATGTAAATCACGTCCTCTCAACCCAAGGGTCACACAGTATATATACACCCCACTCTTCCATGCCAGCATTCTCTGAAGATGCCAACCACAGATGCTGGCAAAATGTCAGGAATAAACGTTTCCAGAACACGGCCACGTACCCTGGAAAAACCCACAAAGAACTATAGATGCCGGCTGTGAAAGCCTTCGACTTCACAAATTAAAGGTTACTTATAAGGAAGATTTTTCTTCTTGTTCTGTGATGCAGTTTAGAAAAAGTAAACAGTAGCACAAATATTTCAGGGTACTCAGGGTGTTCTGACATTTCAGAATTAAAACAATTTGACTTTAATTGCCATGACTCTAGTCTACAGAATACTGGGGTTTGTAGTTCCATGAGGCACCTACCTGACAGAACAGGTTGAATACGTCACCAAACCACAAATCCCAATATTCTGTAGGATAGTCATGGCAGTTAAAGCAGTGTCGAATTGCTTTGATTATACAGTGTGAATACACCCTCAGAAGAGATTCCAAATTTTTCTGATATTCTCCAGACTATAAATAATGAATAATAAAAAATTGCCTGCCTACAGTTTAACAAACAAAACCTATTATCATTAAAGATACTGATAGGTAAGATAGTCTTTCCTCTCTCTCTTTAGTTTAGGAATAAACCAAACATATCTTTCTTCCTCTCCATGTGTCTATATGTGTGTAAAAACCCCCAAACAAGTTCAAATCCCATCAGTATTGTGGAATATTTGGATCAAAAGTCAACTGGTCCATTTGAACATAATTAGTTTCATTTGCCTCTTCAACTAGAAAGCAATTCTCATTGTAATTTCACTCTGAAATTGAGAAAACATCTCATCATTATATTATTATTATGCTTTATTTATATAGAGCTGTAGATTTGCACAGCGCACAATTAGCTGACTGAAACATACCAATCTTGTCCAGATGGAAAACATTTTAAAGGTATAACATTGTTCAAACGTTATCTCCTGACTAAAAGACCTAATACTGATTAAAAAGTCTAACCAACAGCACAAAATTGTTGGAAATAATAAATGGAAATATACAATGTTTGCTGCTCTGAAGAATATATACATGGAAAACAAACTTTTATGCACAAGACATTTTAGTGTTCATAAATGATACTTCCACCTTATTTTTGCAGTAAGTATTGTGCACTGCTAACTATGAATTCATTGTTTAAATGTATATAACCTTCCCCAGTGTTGAAATATATATATATGTTAAAAAGTAAAAAAGTGTTAATGATAATGTAACCAGCATAAAAACTGCTGTACATAATGAACTCTTCTCTCAGCGTCAGGTAACTCAGAGGCCTCATACTGAACAACACAAGACATATATCTTGTTGTGTTTATTTATACAAGTAAAAGTGAATTGGTATATTTAGTTGAAAGTTAACTATTTACAGTTTGTAATTACAAACCAACTTCCCTAAATTAAAATGAAGTGCCCACATGCACAAACAGTGGATAAGATCCAGTAGTGATCTTGCTGCTTTCTTTAGAATTGATGATCCCTCCCTCACTTAAAAACCTGCTCTAGAGGACTGGAAAACCCACGAGAGCAATAGTTTTTTGTGGTTTTTTGGGCTATGTGGCCATGATCTATAAGAGTTGGTTTCTGATGTTTCGCCAGCATATGGTGAAACATCAGAAACCAACTCTTCTAGAACATGGCCACATAGCCCCAAAAACCCACAAAAAACTTGGATGCCAGCCATGAAAGCCTTTCACTTCCCACCAGAGCAAGTTTGGGGCACCACAGAGGACTACTTTATGAGCGAGGGAGAATCCCAATTCTGTTAGAACTGGATATCAAAGTACGCTGTTGGATCTTGGTCCCAAGGCTAAGAATTTTCTCTACACAGAAACAGTGCACACAGTTCTGCCTGGGTCCCACTTGCTTTGTGCACACATTCACCTTCTGCTTTAAGAAGAAATAAGATGTATGCACTTCCTGTTTCCATGCAACTTCCTCTTATTTCTCAATCAAAGAACTAAAAAGAATGTGGTCTAGATATAAGTACAGGCCTCCTTTCTGCCTATAACAACTTGAAACATGGTTCCTGTGTATGAAGAGGACATTGTAGGCCTTATGGTGGAATTACTCCATAAGTGGCCAGTCTCCTAACTGCACACTGAAGGACTGGTAAGAAATAGCATTTTAAAACTCAACAGTATCATATTTAGCACTATAGAAAGTTTTCACCTTAAGATTACGTAACAGCACATCTCAACATTATCTGACTTTGCCTTTGTAAATATACTAATAGAATTATGTTAGAACATCTTTACCAAAACATAAAAATGTACGGTTTTTAAAATTACATAAATAAGGACTCAATAATATAAAATTCACCAACAGAAAAAAACCTGGGGGGAGGGGAACACTACATAGCACTATCCAGTCTTTAAAAAATTATGCAATATAAAACCAAGGCAGATCTTCCTTTCTCCAAACCTTCATTTACCTGATAACTGCAAGCTTCTATGTGATATGAAATTGCAAGTTTTTCTTTCATGCCTAAGAATTTGGAGAAGCCTGCCAAGCCCTACTTTCCCCCGCCTTGGAGTCTGGCGTGGCACTTCTGCCTACAACATTACGGGGATATTTTTCTAGGCCCTATTGAATCCATACACACTTGCATGGCTGTCTTGGATCAACAAAAACATATTGTACAGCTACTTACCAAAAATGTATAAAAATTAGGGATTTATTAGTTAATCTTTTTGGGATCATGGATTCCATTGAGGATCTGATAAAAAGGTGTAAATCCCACCACCACCCCATTGGAAAGCGTATTAAAAATACAGGCCCAAAGGGGGGACCCCCTGAAGCCCATCCATGAACCCTCTAGGGATCCATAGCCCACACATTAAGAAACCCTGATAGAGATTATGTAGAAATTAAGCAGATCAATAAGGGGACCCTCTCTTTCAGCCTGGCTTCTCACCTACAGGAGTCCGCAGTAAATGCCATATATATATAACATGGCAGAAACTTAGGAGGTCATTGCTCAGTGAACCACAACGGAAAGTAGAACAACACATTTTCATATTATACTGTACAAAAAACAAAACAGTACAGCTGTCCCTCCACATTTGCAGCTTTGACGTTTGTGGATTTGATTACCTGCGGTTTTGGTTAATGTGTTCTGTGTAGGAATCTCTTGGTCCTCCAGCGCAAGAGACAGACCACAGAGTTGTGTTGGAGGAGAAAACACTTCTTTCTCTGGGCATTTGTAGGTGCGCCAGCATGGTTCTATGATCAATTTCTGGCAGGTATCGGCCACAGAGGGACATTGGAGGACCTGGCGATTCCTAGAGAGGTGTTCTCTCTCTCAGGTAAAAAGAATATGTGCTTTTCCATATTCATGGGCCACCTCTAACCCCAGCTAATGCAGAAAGGCCACTGTAGTTGGGGGACTGTATCTATAGCTAAAAGGTAACTGGCTGATGGATTTTTTTGAGGAACACTATTTAAAGTGCTTTTTTAAAAACAACTCTGTATAAAGTTTCTCCAGGAGACCCGAAATACATCCCAGCATATTTTTAAAAAGTATCTTTAAAAAAGTATTTACTATTCCAGAACTCCAGTTCCTCCAAATAAATAAATAAATAGCTAAAACATCTAATTTTAAATAAGCCTTAAGAAGTTGCCTCTAAGTCCATGGGCATCTCTGTGAAGGATATGAATTGCTCCGGAGAAAAACAAAGCCCACAAAGCAACCCCTTAATACAAAAAGCTTCACATTAATTATTATTGCTTCTATTAATATTATTATGTTATGTCGCCTTTCTCCCCAAAAAGGGACCCAAGGCGGCTCACAAGAAAAACAGTTCCCCGTTTATAGCTGGCAGGCTGCATCTCCTTCCTGGCAGACTCGCACTTCCCGGGCTGGGCTGCAGGGGGCGCAGCGGAGGCGCTTCCTCGCCGGCCCTCTCCTCGTGGCCAAGAGCGACGACGCCTCCCCGCTCAACCAGCACCAGGGGCGCACTGCGCATGCTCCGGGCACGAGGCCGTTCCTGTGACGATAGAGGCGCCCTCCGCTCGGCTAGAGCGGCAAGGTTGGCGGGAGGGGGGCAAGAGTGGCCAACCGGGAGGAGGCTCTCCTCTCAGGAGCACCGAAGAACCCAGTCGGAGAAGCCTGTTTGTGGAGGGGACTCTGTTGTTGCAATGAGGGGAGGCTGCCGCCATTCTCAGGCAAGAACTGTAATGGAGGACCCCCACCTCCTCCCTCCTTCCCTGCCCTCATTTCCTCTTGAGCCGTACCTGAGGCTGCGAGTTCCTCCGCCTTCTCCTCCTCCTCCTCCGCCGCCTGCCGCTCTCCAGAGCCTCGCCTCCCAGCTGCTCTGCTGCTCCTGCCGCCGCCGATGCAGGAGGAAAAAGAGAAACCACAACAGCCCAGAGCACGCGTTCGGCCGTTATGCAAATGAGCGCCGAACTCTCCGCCCACTCACTTTTGGCCACGCCTCCTTCGGGGGAGGGGACGACGGTTAGGCGCGCGAACGGCTCCTTCTTCCCCTCCCTTCCCCGCTGGCCAATGGGCGGCTCGGCCCTCTCGGCGGTTATGCAAATGAGCGGCAGTTATTTAGCATACTGATCGCGTGGCTCCTCCCCCTAGTGGATGGAGGGCAACGATGGGCTGGAGCGGTTGGCGAGGGGTTCGGGGTGGCCGAGGAGGAGGGGGGGATGGGAGCGTTTGGAAGGAAGGGAAGCGCTGCTTATAAAGTGGGGGAGAGGTCGCTTAAGAAGACGCCTCTTCCTCCTCCTCCTCGCTTACTTGGCGCTGCTTGGCCGAGGGCTATTCTGGCTTTTGGAGCCGGTGGTGGATTGAGTCACTAGTCCTCAGTACATTTGCCTTTTCCAGTCCCTCAGCCCCCTCAAAAAATAAAGTACCAGAACATGCCCTACATACATTTCAACCTTCACTCCAGAAGGAACCTCAAAATCTCTTCCATTTTGAGCATGACTCAGAAGCATGAATTTATATTTATACATGAGTTGTTTCCAGCTTTTGTCAAGTCCTCCATTTTGAGCACGACTTAAGGAGCATGAATTTATGTTTTTAGCTCGTCCATTTCAACCCTCTTTCCAGGAGGGATTTCAAAGTGTCCTCCATTTTGAGCAGGACTTAAGAAGCATGAATTCACATTTATATGAGTGTTTCCATTCAGAGATTTCATACCTCGCTTTTCCGCCAGAGCAGCCTTACAGTCTAAAAAAGACATGGCACAAAAGGAGAAAGGAGCAGCAGTGGGGAAAGGGGGTCCAGTCCAGCGGTCCTTCTCTCCCTCTGAGGCCTGGGCCAAGGAAGATGAAGGGAGGAGGGCTAGGCGTGGTGGAGCTTCGCCTGCCCCTTCGTCCTGTTGAGAAATGTCCGACACTTTTCTTGGCTGTCCTCTATTTTGGGGTACCTTGTCCTCCTTTGCGGTTATGATATCTGGTCACCCTGAGTCTGGGTAGACTGATGTCCTGTACTGGCAGGGGATTTCTCAAGTCACTGTGTCAGCTTTTAGGATCTTCAATAATGAATGGATAGTGTTTTAAATAAGCAAGTTAGGAACCTCGTTTTTACACAGTTCTCCCCCTCAAGTTGATTACAGTAGGATGATATAAATAATAATAATAATAGTAATAGTAATAATAATGCCACTTGCTGCAAAAATATTGATAGTGCTAACTGGGGCATAATAACTTAAAGACGCATGGAAAGGGATCTTGCAGGACCTTTGAAAGGAAAGAAATAGTTAGCATGTGCTTTTGTAGGCTTGAGCCTACTTCCTCAGATGCATGCGCTGGAGACACATATTTTCCCCCTCTTACTTACAAATGCAATTATGACTCTAAGTCTTGTTGAGTAAGTGGAGATACCGTTGTGGGTTTATGTAGCATATTTTTATTACTACATCTACTCAGAAGTACATTCAGTTAAGTTTAGGGTAACTGACATCCAGGTAAGTAGGATCCCATTTGATCATAGAAGCTAAGCAGCGAACGCCCTGGTTAGCACTTGGATGGGAGATTGTCAACAAGTACCAGGGCTACATTTCAGAGAAAGGTACTGGCAAAATCACCCCCAAATATTCCTTGCTTAAGAAATCCTCATGACATTTATTGGGTTGCTATAAGAGGCAACTTGAAGGCACATACACACATAGGATTTTTTTTTTAAATGACAAGACCTGTATTTAAGATTACACTCAGCACTGACCTATTAGGATAGTGGCTTTAACCACCTGTGTAAAGTTATTTTTTTTAATGTATTACAAGTAAATAACTATATACACAATGTATCACAACAATAAAGCAAAATAAAACAATTCTGGAGAAGCCTGGAGAAGAGAAGGTTAAGAAGTGATATGATAGCCCTGTTTAAATATTTGCAGGGGTGTCATATTGAGGAGGGAGCAAGCTTGTTTTCTGCTGCTCCAGAGAACAGGACCTGGAACAATGGGTGCAAGCTCTGGGAAAAGAGATTCCACCTGAACATTAGGAGGAACTTCCTGACAGTAAGGGCTGTTCGACTGTGGAACACTCTTCCTCAGAGTGTAGTGGAGTCTCCTTCTTTGGGGGTCTTTAAACAGAGGCTGGATGGCCATCTGTCACAGCGGATGATTGGATTGAGAGTTCCTGCATGGCAGAAGGGGGTTGGGCTGGATGGCCCTTGCGGTCTCTTCCAGCTCTATGATTCTATGAATTCATCTTACAACTTTGAATTGTGTTAAGGGTCTCCTTCTTGGGTTCTATTCAGTATAGGTGGTCATTTGTGTAAATGTAGCTAGCTGTCTTTGTGTAAATCTAGTCCAAAATGTCCGACCAAAAGTTCAGATGAGATGGAGGTTGTTTTCTCTTGTTTTTGTCTTTGTTTATAAAGTCAGTGAGTGGGAACCATTTATCTATAAAAGGTCATGATTTTGCTTGTCCTGTATAACTTGCCATTCTGTGTAAGTTCATTTAATATTCCTTTTTCTTTTCTTTTTTGCCCAGATTTCTTTTTAAGATGTAGATGCCCAAACTGACTTTTTACAAGATAAAGATGCAAGTGTTTGTTCGAAGGCTGAGGGGAACTTGATATCTTTACGCAAACTGTTGCCTTTTTAGCCAGTATGCTGAAGTACACCAGTTAATGCTCCAAACATCCATTTCTCTCAACCTGTGTTTGGATGAATATTATACTGTAGTAATTTGGTGAATATTATCCATGATTTGACTTATAAATTACGCTATTTTGTCAACATTTTAAATACTTTTTCTTTTCTTTTTGTCCTAAATGCACATGCAGTCCTATACAGCTCTAGGCATACAATAGTAATGTGGCAATATAGTAAAAGAGGGAGTAAGGAGTCTGAGGTAATTTCTTAAAAGGATGTGTTTGTTAAACTGCACAGTTTAGCATTTAATTATGTTTTTATGACTGGGAGAGATGCGGATCTTGGAATTTTTAATGTATTCTCTTTTAGCTATATTTTGCTTGAATGTAATCTGCTTGGATTCCTAGAGATTAAGCAGAATATAAATAATAATAATAATAATAATAATAATTATTATTATTATTATTATTATTATTATTATTAATCCTTTTTGTATGCTATTTGCACTTTCACCACCTGTATTCCATTTTTTTCACTCACAGATCTCCTCATTTTATTTATTTATAGTATTTATACCCCTCTCAGTGGCTTACAAAAGATTAATTAGACAGTTCCCTGCCCTCAGGCTTAGGCTCTAAAAGACATGACACAAAAGGGGAAGGGGATCAAGTCCAGCAGATCTCTTCCTGGCAGATGGAGGGAGGACCTTCTTCTTATTCTGGCTAGGCCTGATGGAGCTAGCCTGCCCCTCTCTCTGCCTTTGAGGCCGAATGATGGTAGATGGAAGGGGGGCCTTCTTTTCCCACACATTTACTCGTTCTCATGCACCACATCTGCAGCAATACTAACGTAATTACTACAGGAGGGATGAGATTTTATGGAAGCATACAAGTTACTCATTTAATAACAGAAGCATAACTCAGTATCAGATCAGCACTACCAGCTGGGCTTCTTTGTAGTGTGCAAAGAAATTCCCCTGAGAATAATGCTTTTTTCTGGCCGCCATTTTGAATTGAGTTTTTCAAGGATTGAATTGGATTTTACTTTACATGATGGCTATCTCGTAGCAGAGGGTTGCATGCTTTCTCCTGCTTTTCATGTTTAATAGAACAACTTGAAGCGGAGAGCAGATATCGTACAGTAAATGGTCTGGTTGGGCTGGAACAAAAAGAATATGGAGCTGATGTTTTTCAACCACATACTCCCTTTCTGGCCCTTGTGACAGAGTGGATTGTGGCAGGTTCTAATTATATCATAATTTGTATCTTAAGTTGTGTTAGATTTGTTACGTGTCTTTGTTGAGTGTCCTTTAAATGTATCTTTCCGCTTTAATATTTAGAAATCTATACTTGGTGGGGAGGGGCTTTAGCTTCATGGCAAAAGCAAGTCATACACTGGAAACTCCCTTTAGAATGAAGGGGGGAGGTTTTAACTCTTGGTAAAAGCAAGTCATACACTGGAAATCCCCTTTAGAACGAAGGGGAAAGTGATAGAGAGGTTTAGGGGAAGAAGAAGGTGGAGTAGATAAAATAGTTTAAGGTGCAATCCTTATACTGGAGTGTTACTGGTTGAGAGGTTTCAGCTCCATACCAGCAAAATGCTGAATTGATGCTGTGTGATGGCCTTCATGTGGAGGAGCACATCTTTACCATATCCTGTATCTATTCCATCCACAACCAGCCAGCCCCAATCAGTAGCATGATTATACACTTCCCATGGACCTGGTTGAGGATATTTCCTTTCTGTTGACAAGGAGGGAACTAAAACAAAGTAGAGACCCACATGTCAGTAAACATCATTTCCATGTCTTCAGGAGCCTAAATATCCTGAAGGCACACAATCCTGTCTGATCTTTGAAGTCAAGCAAGGTTAGATCCTGTCTGATCTTGCAAAGGAGACCGCCAGGGAATACCAGATACTTTAGGTTATGTTTGGAGGAAGGGAATCACAAACCATATCTGAGTACTCATTTCCTAAGAAAATTTGTGAAATTCCTGTTTTCAGTGTAAGTCAACAGGTAACTTGAAGACACACAGTACTACAGTTGGCCCTTGCTATACATGGGGGATCTGTTCCGGACCCCCCCACGTATACCAAAATCTGCATATGCTCAAGTCCCATTGTCCCCAATGGTGGCACGCGTGCATGCATGCCGCCATTGGGGGCAAAAGTCACTCTCCACCCTTCCTCTCCTCCCCTCCTCTTTCCTTAATCCCCTCCCTCATTCCTTCCCTCTGTACTTACGTCCTCCTCGCTGCCACCACCATTGGCAACAATGGACAGGTTTGCCATTTGCCTATGCTCAAATCCATGCATGGCAAATCCGCGTATAAGGAGGGCCCACTGTACTACTTTCCCTTCAGTTATTGTTGCCTGCCTTCAAGTTATTTCTGACCTATGGTGACCCTAAGGGTCATGGGGTTTTCTTGGCAAGATTTATTCAAAGTGAATTTGTCTTTGCCTTCCTCTGAGGCTGAGAGACTGTGACTTGCTCAGTGGGTTTCCATGGCTAAATGGGGATTTGAGCCCTGCTCTTTAGAGTTGTAGTCCAGTGCTCAAACCACTACACAATGCTGCACTCTCTTATTTAATTAGAATATTTACATCCCACTCTTCTGCCACAAAGGCTCCCAGAGTGGCTTACAAATTGTTAATTAGGCAGCCCAGAGACCTCATGGATGGCACAGCCACAACCCTGATTGGAAGAGCAGGGTCTGAGGAGAACCTCACTAATGTCTCTGTGGCAAGGAGTGGCTCTGGGAGTGGACCAGATGCAATTGTTCACACTCAGGTGGACTACCAGCCTGTTCTCCCATTTATTCATCTGTAGACACCAGTGGCCTTGTCTGCTTCTCTGCAACCACCCAAATCAACACTACCCAAGGAGACAAATGAGTCAGTGGTGGGAAACAAGCAGAATCCTGTGCCAGGTAACAAGGCAGACCTTCATCATGAGGTTCATACAGCAGAGGAGATGCTGATGGTGGCTCCAGACTCACCCACTGTACCAATCATGGCTTCAACAGCCTAGCAGACGCTGCCTGATGCAGAAGAGCCCAGGGGGATGGAGGAGTCCTCAGTTGGCAATCGACAGGTCCAGGTGCAGGAGGCTGCAGTAGACTTCCAGCAGGGAGTCAGTGCAACACAGCTGACAATAGTGATAATGGATCCTGTTTTGTCCAATGAAATTAGGGAGTTGCGAGTCCTGGCTAACAGCCCAGTGCCAATGGTAGCCAGAGGAGCAGAAGCTGAGGGATATCGCACTGAGGTCTTTGGGGAAGAGGATTCTGAGGGAAGTCTGGGAGCAGTTAATTGGAGCCAGGAGGACTTCCAGTCTATACTTCAGTCTGCTTAGTTGTTTAAAAATAATTGATAATAACACCAACCTTATTAGTGTCCCATCTTACAGTAAAGAACTGGCATCCCTCTCTACAATCATCCTGTGAATCCCATCAAATAAGAAAGAGTAAACCACTGCAGTCAACCTAAAATACCTTTAGGTTCCAGAAAACTGAATCTGGAAATGACTATTTGTTGGATCTCCTCCAATTCCCAGACCTGGGCATCACCACAACTGACAGGAAAACTGAGCACAGAGGGCACTTGGCATCGGCTGGGGTTTGGTTCCAGAATCTCCTGTGGATATCAATCTCTGTGGATGTTCAAGTCCCATTATATACAATGACATAATAAAGTGGTGTCCCTTATATAAAATCGCAAAATCAAACTTTGCTTTTTAGATTAAAAATATATATATATATTTACAAGCCATAGATGGTTGAATCTATGGATACAGAATCCATAGATTCAGAGGGCCACTTATATTTTAATCTTGATTGCCCTTGGCCGTGATTTCCTACGTGATACATCATAATGCAATCAGAACAACAATCTTATTTTTTTAAAACTAACATTAGCAAGAGCTCTTGTTCTTGGATCATACATTTGGTACCAAGCACTAGCTAGCATTCCTCCTCAGAAAATACACTAGGCATGCCTTCCCTTTTCTTCTCCTGGAAAACAACTTTCAGCGGACATTGTTTTCTAATACTGCTGCTGTCTTAGAAAATAGGCTTTGAGAGCACTCTTGCCTATGACTTACTTGTACCGAAGCTGATGCCTACTCTTGCATCTCTGGCTCCTGTACTCTTCCCTTTCCTGATAAAAGCTTTACCATGGTCTTGAGACATTAGCTCTTCCTGTATTTGAACTTGCTGTTGAGAAGTATATGCACCTTTTGCTTTGTGCATTTAAACAGACAAAACCTCATTCCCCTCACCCACTGTGCCTGGATTTCTCTATGCAGGCTTTAGCTTGCTGCACAATCTCCATTTCCCTCCTCCCTCTCCTATGAGAGGGAATTCACTCAGGTATAGTGCTCCTTCCCAATAAATCGTTTTCAATAAAGTCTCTCTTATCTGGGTGAATTTGAATTCTGTTTTCCTCTTCTAGGAACTTTATGGAAATGGGTCTGCACCCATACTAAAGATCCAAGGATAAATATGCAATGTTCTTGTTAATCATGGTCACATACAACACCGTCAAACTGTAACATATATAATATAAAGTCCAGCAGATGTTATTTTCAGGTGTTTGAATCACCTTGTATCAATATCACATATAAAAATAACTATTCATAGATGGATAGCACACAAAGAAAGGCAATTTATCATGCATACCCAAGACAATTGCTTCTAATTTTATACATCATTCTTACCTCAAACTTCGGGCCCATTCACACTACATTTTAATCTGGATCAGGATTTGATCCTTGCATGTGAAGTTCATATTCACCCCGAATCCCCCACAAGCGAATCAGAGGCTTGCACACCCATTCCGTAGCAAATGCCCCTTAGAGTGGGTTAAAAGAAATTGGGGAAAATAGGGTTTCTTTTGGGAAACCCCGGTTTCTGCTGAATATGAACTTGCCCCCGATCATGATCGGGGCAGATTCAGGGAGGCATTTAGGTCCAGGGAAGTTCAGGGAGGCATTTAGGTCCAGGGGAGGGAAGCATTCCCTCCCCTTCATCGGAGAAGGAGGAGGGAGGAGAAGGAAAGATCATGGATGCAGAAAGGGGAATTGGAGGCTCTAGGGTGACAGAAGGCTAGAAGAGGAAATCAGGGTGACGAGGGCTGCAAAGGGCTGTCAGAGGGAGGGTGGGGGGGGGGCTGGAGAAAGTGACGGAGGAGGAGAAGGAGGAGGAGGAGGATGAAGGAGCCGTGGGAAGAAGGGAGCCATGGAGGGCATTCTATAACGGAGCAGGAGGAGGAGGATGAAGGAGCCAGGGCAGCTCAGAGGGAGGGGAGGGTCGGAAGGAAGGAAGGAAGGAGGAGGAGGATTGCCAAGGGAAATTGGACTGCGGGGCCAAGCCGGAGGAGGGATGTAGGGAAATCAGGCTATAAAAGGAACCTCTTTTATTTTTGACAATCTATGCGCATGATTTTTTGGGTGACATGCCTGTGTGCTTGCTTGTGCTACTTTAATTTCCTCTTGCTCCTGAATTATTATTATTATTATTATTATTATTAGTGTTATATGCAGATGCTATAGTCAGAATGCCTGCGCTGCATTTCCCTTTTATTCCCAATTGATTCCATGGGTCTACTTTAGTTGGAACTGACAGGTCACTCTCTCTCAGCCTCGGTGGAAGGCAACGGCAAACCTCCTCTGAAGAGAATGTAAGCAGGAGGGAAGGGGTCAGTTCAGTTCAGGTCACAGGCAGGGCATGAACGGAGCTCCCATCAAGCACCTTCTCCCCCCCCCCTTTTAATTTTTTAAAAATTATTTTTGACAAAAAATGCACATGTTTTTTGCTTGAGGCAGATATATAGATGGATAGAACGTGGGTAGCTGCTGCTGGTTCACTTTCCCTTTCATTTGCTTGCTTCCAGCAAAGGGGAAATGTTGCAAAGGGCAGCAAGACTTTTTTTCCTTTGTGAATGAATGCTACAATCCGAATGTTACAACGTTGCTCTTGTCAATTTGGCAAATTGACAAATTGATACATGCTTTTGCTACTGTCTCTAAGGAATTCAGGGGTAGCCCTGAATTGCTTTTAAAAGCAAAAAAGAATGCATGGCAATCGCATCCTTTTCTGGCATTTCCAAGGTGAGGAATTTATTATTATTGTTATTATTATTACATGTGTAAGAGGCTTTCTGGGGTGGCATGGAGGGGGGGGATACAGGATGCATTAGCTTGAATTTTGGGGTTGAAAACAGGGCCAAGGGCAGATCATAACCTGCACTGACCCAAACATCCAAAACACACAAACACACACAAGAGGTTTTTAAATTTGACAAAATGTGTGCATTCTGGCACCTGGCGCTTTAAAAAAAAGGAGGGGGAAGCACACTTCTGATGCCCCAATGAGTGCTGGAAACATCACCTATGACGATTGCGGAACTAAATTTGATTGACAGCCAGGCAACTTCATTTTAAACCCGATTTCTCTCTGAGGGCATTCAGGTTAAAATGCCCCTCATTTTGTAGTGGCACTTGCTTCTGGAGAGATTTGGGAGGGAGCCCCCCGAATCTGCCCAGTTCCTTCCACTTCAAAATGCCAGTGGGAATGGGGCCAACGATAACCTGGACTTTTTTGCCCCTACCTCCACTCCCTATGTTCTTTGTTGACCATTGGCCATGCTGGATGGAATTGATGAGGTTAATATATCTTGAGGAGCCCCAATTGGGGAAGGCTGCTATACATGACTGCAAACTGTTTCCAGAATACAAATGATGGTGGCAGGTGCTGAATTTAGGTTAAATGTGCTGGGCAAGCCAATTTCACATAGTAACTCTGGCCATGCTTTTCAAGGAAATAGGCTGTTATCTGGTGAATAAAACAAGCCCAGAAACTAATGTCTTTTCCCGTACAAAAGAACACAGAGTGTGATTAACAACTGGGCATTCAATTTAGGTAGTTGATTGTGCACATATTCACCTGGGGATGAACAAAAACAATATCAAAACATCTTCAGAATTTAGAAAATAACAAAATGGGAATTTAATAATTAAATATAAAGTCTGTCCCAGGGATGGGAGGGAGACAGCTGGATGAAAAATGGGGCTACGCTCAAGTCTGTGTTGTAGATTGCTGCTGTTTCCTGAAAAGTGAGAAGAAGGGGTTTGCTGTTGGAATTGGGAAACTGATGAGAGAGAGTGTGTGTTTGCTGCACTGTCCCCTCCTTATGAGCTGTCTGAATACTGAATGAGCATCCATATTCCTTAGCATCACCTTAAATCCAAAAATAGATAAATATTTGTCTTATCCAAGGTAAAACTTCACTAGGTAGTGTCTGCTGATAGTGGGGATGTAGAAGAAGTCCTGGTGGGTCAAGAGGTGACAAATGAATACCTTGATATAAACACCTTGAAATAAATTCAAGACATTTATTTATTGATAATTTAAGGCCTGTTACAGACAGCCAAAATAAAGCTGCTCCGAGTCACAGTGGAGATATGGTGTTTCAATGATGCATGCGTCCTAAGAGTCCAGAAGCCACACCAAAGCCATGCTCCAGTCCTTAGGGCTAGAGCATGGCTTTGGTGTGACTTCTGGACTCTTAGGACGCATGCATCATTGAAACCCCATATCTCCACTGTGACTCGAAGCAGCTTTATTTTGGCTGTCTGTAACAGGCCTATATTATTAAGGACACTCACAGCTGGGGTTCCCAATTCAGTCAGTATGTTTATCACAGAATTTGGAGGCTAAAATGTGGAAATTCGGTGTCAAGCAGGTTGTCCACCAATACAGCTGCTTATGAAATCACACAGGTTGTGTGATCTTGTAGAGTTTCTAAATGTGTAACAGAAATCTCAGGATCTAAAACCAGTTCTAATATTAAAAACTGGTTAAAAATATGGTAGTTCTGGAAAGAAAATTTCCAGGTATACTAAACAGAGGTTATTGTCTTGTTCCTGTCTAATAAAGGGGAAATCTAGGCTTTGAAAAGGGCTCTCAGAAATCTCAGAATATTCTAGAATCTGCATATAGTTAGTCTGCAGGGAGAGCTTTTGAAAACCAGATCTGCTTTTCAAAGGACTCTCCATATGCAGGAATTAGAGATTTAAACCTCCTTAACTCCACAGTGAAGTGGTAAAAATAAGAGTGAGACAGAAAGTATTATGTGCACGTATGTGCATGGCACTCAACTGAACATCTGCTGCCAAACCTTTGGAGGCAAAAAGGTTTCCCAATCCTGTTGCATCTTGCCAACAGTTGGTACTAGATTATTTGTTTCATGATTTCAGGAAAACCCTATATTTGCTTAGGGAATGGCTAGGCAAATATCACTTCCAGATATTAGAACATAAGAAGAGCTATGTTAGATTAGACCAAAAGCCTGTGTAGTTCAACTGTCTGTTCACACAATGGCCAGTTTGTTGCTTATGGAGAACCCACCAGTAGGATCTGAGCACAGCTTCACCCATTATTTTGTGTTCCCACAGACTGATATATAAAGGCATATTATCTCTAATACTGGACGGGATACATACTTGTAGCTATCGTGACCGGCAGCTTTGTCATCTATGAAATTATCCTGTTCTCTTTTAAAGCTATCCAAGGTGGCAGCCTTGACTACATATTTTGACTGTGAATTCCACATTTTAACTATGTATTGTATGAAGAAGTAGATTTGTTCATCTATCCTGAATCTCCCATCATTCAGTTTCAATAAATGTCCCCAGGTTCTAGTATTTTGAGAGAAAGGGAAACCTCTACCTTGCACTGTATAATTTTATATATCTCTTATTATGTCTCCTTCACCATTTACTCACCATTCTTTATAAGCCAAAGGGCTCCATGAGTTGTAACCATTTCTTATACGATAGTTGCTCTAGTCTAAGCCATCAATCATTTTGGTTGTCCTCTGCAGCTTTTCCATCATTACCACTTTTTGGATTGCAATTCCCACCATTCTTGTACTATTTGCAATGCTGGCTAGGGCTGAAGGAAGTTTCAGTGGACTACAAATTTCTCACCCTTGATTTTTGTATTTGGCTTTCAGTGGGAAACTTCTAAATACATTTTCTCTTAGTTTTCTTGATTCTTATTAGCTTATTTTCCCAGACAAAATATGACCCAGAATGCCTATGAGGGAATACAGAAAATGGTGGCAGAATAGAATAGTGTCATTAGGCAACAAAACAATTCATTCAGAAGGCAGCATACATAGAGATTATACAGGATCATACAGAAAGCCCTATAATGGTTTTAAAAAGTCCTTGGTGAAACATCCCAAATTAGAAGTAGAAACCTTTTGTCCACGTGGAAAGGCAAGTATTAGGGCAAACAACTATGGAGTTTGCAAGGAAATCTTTTAGTACTTTTGAGACCAACTAGAAGAAATTGTAGCATTAGCTTTCGTAGACTTGGTCTGCTTCCTCACATGCATGGAGTGAAATGATGCCCAGGAGGGACTTTTTATAGTTAGACATTATAAATACCTATGGAAATGCAAAATGTGTGGATATGGTAATGAGTTGACAAGTTCAGCTTTATCTGTGGTCGTTGAGGGACAAAAGCAGGAGAGAAAATGTTAAATACGGTCAGGGTGGATGGCTGTCCATATGAAATAATGGGAGGAGGTTTTCGAATGTGGTATAGGCAGGCTGGAAATCAGAAAGGAGATATGTTAAACTGGCTGAGAGCGTCCAGTGTTATATTATCTATAGTGTGCCAGGAAACCACCATCTTTGTTCAAACCACTGTTTATGGACTGGAGTTTGTGAATATATTGTAATTCAGCTCTTTCTGTTTCCAGTCTCCTTTTGTAGGTTTTTTAAAAATTGTTCAAAGACTACTGTCCTGAGGTCAGAGATGGGATGCCCAGAAAGACTGAAGAGTACTGCAACAGGCTTTTGTGTATTCCCATTCCTTATATCTTATTTATGTCCATTTATCCTCTGGTGTAGAGACTGGCCTGTTTGCCCAGTGGAGAGTGCTGAACCACACTGTTGACAAGAGGATGGCATACATTACATTGGAGAATGAACAAGTGAAAATGCCTGTAATATTGTGGGTTATGTGATCAGGTCCTGTGATGACATTTCCCGAGTAGATGTGTAGGCAGAGTTGGCATCTGGGTTTGTGGCAAGGTCTTGTACCTTTCTCCTTGCCTGTGTGGTTCATCCTCTCATAAGTACCATATATACTTGACTATAGGTCAACCTCATGTATAAGTCGAGGGTAGGTTTTGGGGCTAAAATTACGGATTTTGATATGACCCTTGGATAAGTTAAGACTTAGGGGCACATAACAAAGGATGTAACGAATGAAGCAAAGGAAAACAATGCCAAAAACCTTACAAAATTCCAACAGGCATAACTATTTGTGCTCACACTAAAAGCTAAATGGATGAGAGAGTAGAAGGGAGTCAGTGCTTCCAGAACAGATTATACTCTTGCCTTTCACCAAGGAATGGTTCCTTTTAAAATAAGAGTTAAAGTACAGTGTTTACATTGACCAGCGGATAAGTCGACTCATTTTTTAAGTCAATTTTTTGACTAAAATTTCTAGACTCATACATGAGTATATACAGTAAGCAACTAAGATTAGGAGGCTATCTGTAGGCCAGTAAGGCCTACCAGCAAAAATCTATGTATTTGCATTCTACAGCTATGGAATTTTAACTAAATTGTCACATGAATATGCTTCTGATAAGAATTAACAATAGCAACAGCTATGGTAAAGGTATTTAATACCAGGTGCTGTAGGCTTTTCTTAGAGGAAGGAACTGGCCAAACCACCTTTGATTATTCCTTGTCTATGAAAATGCTATGAAATTCATGTGATTGCCACAAGTAGAGAGATCTTGTAGAGACTAACTGAAGGAAAGAAGTTGGCAGCATGAGCTTTTGTAGACAAATTCTACTTCCTCAGATGCATTTGGTGCAGAGGTTGAGGTTGCCATAGTACTTACACACACATTTTAAAAGAAACATAATATCAGAGATAGAAGGATGTTTGAAGGTCCAAAGATGGGGCTATCAATTTGTGTTCCCAGTAGGGCTCCTGTGCCTTTGAAAGCTACATGATCAAGAGCAGTGAAACTTAATTATCTTTTACATACAGGTGTGTGTTGAGGGGCTGCTCCTCTTCTAGGGATATTTTTCATTGTTCCAGTTTCATGCCATGTGGTTGAACCAAATGTATTACCAGAAGGTAGATCTTGCACAAGTCTTCTAAATGGAAAAGACAAGAATGGAGAAAAGGAGGAGAATAAGAGCAAGATTTTCTTTGTCTTTCAAATATATTTGCAGGCTACAGAATAATCTTCTATGTAAGCAACTTTTATGTGTCAGTTTTATTTGTAAATATTGCATGCTTCTGAATGGCTAGCCCATAGTGTGCTTTGTACTGCCACTCTTTGTTTTGTGTGTTCTTGCTTTTAAAAAAAAATTGTGGCAAATTTGTATACATGTTGCATTATGATAGCTGTAATAATTTTGCAAGACAGGTGGTCATCTTGGCAGTCCAGTAGCCATACTCTCATGAAAAATTGAACAATGCAGACAGCTGGGTTGATCCATATTAGCAAATGTTTTCTAGCAGTTTTTATTTCTGCCAAAAGCAGTTTTTTTGTAGCGTGAACGGGTCTAAATTGCCCATTCAAAACCCAAGTGCATCCTTTAACTACTTTGCATTAAAAGAGGGATATCTCATTAACATTATGAGCATTGCAGCTAAGCTTCAAACCAATGGATTTACCAGAACGGGTTAGGGATAGCAGCTAACATCATCTCTGCTAATTTAAAAGGTTCTGACACTCCAACTCCGTTTGGCCTAACTCCACAATAATACTTTTTTATATACTTCATGGTAACATTCCCCACACTGGTAACATCCTCCCTTCCCCTATCATTCCCATAAATCATAGGCAGTCTGCTGTTACTCTGAGTTCCGTTACTAGAGTTCTAGCCGTGGTGACTTTCATTTTCTTGGTTGGGGTTCTCTGCACTTTTAATCACTGTGCTATGAATTTTTGTGGCATAAATAATACACTTTTATAGCACAATTCTATGCATGCTAACTGAAAAGAAGCCCTAATGAGTTTACTTGGACTTTACTCCTAAATATTTATTAGTCGGATTCCCAACTCGTGCGCGCGTGCACACAAATGTGTATGTTTTGATAGTGATGTTCTAACCTGGTGACATGGAAACTTTCGTTTTCCTTCCAAAAAGTTTTCAATATAAAGGACAAATACTTTTCTCATGTCTTACTATGCAATAAAATAGAGGTGAGCAATTATCAGGATTTGGGGGGTTGCATTGGTCGCCTGTGGGACCCTTGGGGGCTGCAACCTCTTTTCTCCCCCTGTTGTTTCCCGAATTTTGAGATGTGGTTTCCTCCCCAGGTAGCCAACAGTGTTTGTCAATCCTCTTGGAGAATGCTACTGGCCATTTCAGCATATATTCTGGCATTTCATACACCCTTTTTAATAACCTTTTTTTTATACAGGAAGTGATCAGACTTTTTGGTCACTGCCTGTTTTGAAGGAAAACTTTTGCAGACAGACTTAAAAATGAACTCCCTCCCAAATGTCCCCAATCCTGTAATCCCCCCACAGAATCTTGAGGGCACTATTAGCCATTTGTGGGGAAATTTTTAGGAGACCTCCCATTGTTTTAAGGGCTGGAGGGCATGGGGATCTTTGGGGCCTGAAGAACAAGTTTAGAGGCCATATGTAGTCCATAGGCACCACTTTCTCCACTCCTGAAATAGTAGCTTCTAAATTAATTTTAGAAAGTCCATTCAGGACTAAAATCAGAGGTGATCAATGATCATGTTTATTAAATTAATTTACATAATTATAGAATATGAAAAACTGCATATGTGAAAATTAAAGACTGATGTTTAATTGGCTAGTTGTCTTGGTTTTATTAGTTCACATCACGTGAACTCAAGAAACTGCTTTATAATAATTATTTCTCTGTTGCCTTTTATAGAATATTGTGTTGTTAGATTCCCTAAAATAAGTGTTATTGTGTGCCTTCAAGTCACTTCCGACTTATGGTGACCCTAAGGCAAATCCATCCTGGGATTTTCTTGGCAAGATTTGTTCAGAGGTGCTTGACATTCCCTTCCCCTGAGGCTGAGAGAGTGTGACTTGTCCAGTGGGTTTCATGGCTGAATTGAACCCAGAATCGTTGTCCGACATGCAAACCACTACATGACTCTGGCTCTAGGATAGATCCAGATCCTGAATTTGAAGTCTCTGAAAAACCTAGATGAGTCATAAATGGCCTCGGGCTAGTCCTTGTTCCCCAGTTTGTGAAACTAAAATAAACATTGAGAGTCAATTTAAGAATGAAGCGGAAGCTAGAATTGTAAAACACTTCCCAGACTTAGCACATTGATGACTGAAGTTAACTGGCATGATCAAGTATGATTGGAGAGCAGCCAGAGTCATAGTATTTTTAGGTGACACTAGCAAGTAAAAAGTATTCCTTGTCTGATATTGGTTGAAGTCAAATCTTTTGAGACAGGCTGTTGCAAAACGTTAGAGCCAGGTGAGGATGGAATTAATTCGTGGTAGGTTTTGGCTGCTTGCTGCCACAGATGGTTGCATTGACAGGGGTGCTATGGTAGCAGCAGCTGGAAGAAAGGAAATGGAGAGATGTTGCCATGGAAGCTAGCCACATGGAGAAGTGAGAGCTGTTGCGTAGCAACGGTGAGGGCTTCAAGGCATGAGCATTCCACAGAGAGTGAGGAAAGCAACAACTGGAGTGGTAGGGGGAAGGGAAAGGATGGAGCTGAAGGACACAGAAATAGGGCTTGGGATGGGGGCAAGGAAAAACAGAGAAGGAAAAGTAGGGAAGGCAAGAAAACAGGTTCCCAGGGAAAATCAAACTCCCCAAGTAAATATGGTCATACTTTATGAAACCTTGTCAGAGTGTGGAATGAAACACGAATCTATAGTACAGTTGGCCTACCGTATCAACGGATTCTTCATCCACAGATTCAAGCATCCACGGCTTGAAAATATTTTTCAAAAGATACAAATTCTAAAAAGCAAACCCTGATTTTGCCATTTCATATAAGGGACACAATTTTACTACACCACTGTATTTAACGGGACTTGTGCATCCATGGATTTCTGTATCCACAGGGGATCTTGGAACAAAACCCTAGGATACCAATGGCCCACTGTATTAAGAGTTAGTCCAACTCTAACCTGGAAATTGGTTTGTGGTATGCGATTGCAAACATTATTTTTTTACTTAAGAAAAATGTCCCGAAAAAATGGACAAGCATCTGTATACATCATGAGATGTTTCTATTTGTATGATCAAAAATAGTGTGCCAAACTTTTTTAAAAGTGTTGTTATTGTTGTTCTTGTGTACATAAGTAGTTTCTTATGGTGACCCTATCACAGGGTTTTATTGACAGGTTTCATCAGAGAGGGTTTGCCACTGCCATCCGCTCAGGCTGAGAGAGTGTAACTTGCCCAAGGTCACCTAGTGGGTTTCCATGGCTGAGCTGGGATTTGAACCCTGGTCTCCAGAGTCTTAGTCCAACACTCAAATCATTATGCCACACATGTGATATCTTTCAGAGGGGGAATATATGTTGGTCTGTTACAACAAAAACCACAATCACGCTCAGAACTTACACATGTATTATGTCACACATTTTGTGCATGTGTTCAGGTAGACTCTACATCAGAAAAAGTTATGCCATAATATATTTGTTTTTTAAAATTTCAGTGGACACTTGATTTTAAAAGCTCCAGTGAAATTATGTAAAATCAGCGCTACATCTCAGAATTCCTTGTATAGTTGCAGAGAACCGCTATTTTCTTTTCCCATTTTACATGAAACTGTTGGAGGAAGTCTTCTAGAGATTTGGCCAAGGTGCCAATATTATGCAGAACAATTGCTTGTAGGAAGGTTTGATGTGGAAAGAAAAAGGAGGTTCTGTGGGCAGAGAATTTTAGTCTCAGAATTCTTTTTCCTTTGTCCTCTGTCTGTCATTCCCCTGACCTCTCTTTCTCTCAAACGTCTTCCTTCCCTTTTGGGTTGATCAATTCACAATTTGCAATTCATGTTTAACCCCCCTTCTTTTTCTGTCCTCAATAAGTTAATTCCAGTTCAAATGCTTTGTTTATGCCTCTGTCATCAATCTTGTAATGTTATATCTAAATTTTGGGTTATTCTGTTACATTGATCTGTATCAGTATTGTTATTTTATGCTATTTTCCTCTTTTCCACTCTCCAGACTGCTTACTTGTACAGTCCAGTTTATTATTTTTGTTACCAGAAATATAAATGTAGAAAGAGATCTTCACTCAACTCTGAAATATAGTTATTAGTCAAGTCATTTTAAATGTTAAATTCAATGCTTACTTAAAAGAATTGGCAGTAGTGCTTGTGCCTCTCCAGGTGGCATCTCCTTCAACCCGTTCAGCTACATCCATGTCTCAGTGTCCCCATGCCACCAGTTTGCCAGTTGCTAATAACTGGAAGTGGGTCCCCTCTGAGCCTTTTCAAGCTCCCTTCATTGGGGGAAGTAATTCTTGTCAATCTTGATATCACTAGGTTGACTTCCCACTACATTTGGTAACTGTCTCTCACCAGCGTGTGTTAGACAGCCATTTAAAATGCCATTGCAAACTGGAAATCACCCAGTGGTTTCCTTGACCAAGCAGGGAATCAAACCCTGATTTCCCAAGTCATTGTCCAGTGCTCAAACCACTACATCATACTGGCACACAACTCATATTTCCATAGCCAGACTTCTAATTATTATTGTTGTTTTTGTGACTAAACTTATGTGAAGGTGAATGATTTTGTTGTTGTTGCAGTTTTAACCTCTAGTCGAGTGCATATCTTAAATTGTTGATATTTCTTCCCCCAATTTTCATGTCTTTTCCCTTGGAATCTTATACCACTTTTGTATAAATTAAACAGACGGGGCCATTCAATTTCTCCATTTTCTGTCCTAACAGTAGCCTCTTGTCTCAAGTACAGGTTGCATCAGGACAATCAAATGTTGCAGCTTTTCTTTCTTTTAAGACTGATCCAGTCTTTCATGTTCTACACCAGTGGCTCTCAACCTTTCTAATGCCGTGACCCTTTAATACAGTTCCTCATGTTGTGGTGACCCCCAACCATACAATTATTTTCATTGCTACATGCAAATATGTGTTTTCCGGTGGTCTTAGGCGACCCCTGTGAAAGAGTTGATCAACCCCCAAAGGGGTCCCGACCCACAGGTTGGGAACCACTGTTCTACACAATCAAATGCTTTGCTATAATTTATACAGCACAGATTGATTTTTCTTCGGAAATTCTTTTGCGCCCACCATTAGCAAACATACATCTACAACATGATCCCTAGTGCCTCTTCCTTTATTGAATCCAGTGTTCAGTATTTTATGCTCCATTAAATTTGTGTTGTAACGTCTTGAGCATCACTTTGCTTGCATGGAACAGCAGTGAAATAGGCTGTTGGTTAGTACAATTCCTTATATCCCCCTTTGGGAGGGAATATCTATTGAATGTTTCTGGTCTGTGGGCCATAGTTTTCTATATTTGTTGGTAGATTTTTATTACAATTTGGGTGGATTCTTTTTCCTTCACTTGAAACAGCTCTATTGTTATGCCATCCCTTCTTGGTGATTTATTTCTCTCAATTGCTTTGAAAGGCTCAGACTTCTCTTTCTAAAATTGTGGGTTCATCTTTAAAAGACTGAATAAATCTGTCATCCTTTCATCTCTTTTATATAGTTCCAATTACTTTTATTTTATCCTAATCATATATTTTCTCTAACTTTGATTTGAATGACTTTAATTTCTCAGCACCCATGCAATAAACAAAATGTTGGCCTCACAAAATTATTTTAAGTTGCTTTCCTGCTTTCTTTATTCAACCTAGATCAACTTTTCTACAATGTGTTTGTTGTGCTATGCTTCCTACTTTTGTATTCCAGTGGCCTACAATTATTAACATGTCCTGTTTTGGTGTGTTCCTTTTTTCTTTCAACTGTATAAATTGGCTACAAAACATTTTATATCTGTTTATTAATACAGTCTGCCCTTGCCTTACGCAAGGGATCTGTTCCAGCCCCACCCCCACCCCCGCGTAAGGCAAAAAGCGCATATGCTCCAGCCCCATTAGATATAATGAGGGTTGTGAATGCTGCACGGCTGTGCATGCGTGTCATTCCCCCATTCTCCCGGTGGCTTCTGCGTAAACTGGAAGCTGCCTATAACAAGCCTGCATATGGCGCAGGCTCACTATATGATTTTCCTGTCAATCTTTAGAATCTGTCCATCTGGAATGTGTTCTTTGTTTTTTTCTACAGCCCTCTAGCTTACTATGCATTGTTACCCAAAACACCAGCGTCCCAGGAGGGCATCCACAATTAATATTTAAATAGCAGAATTTTATTAACTCAAATGAAAGCAGTCAAGAGAGCTTGGACAACTCAAAGTGGGGATCAAACCTGCGTATACCAGTTCTAAGAAACAGTACTGCAGAGTGCAAGTTCCAAAATAGTTTTATTTTATTAGTCAAAGGTAATCATCATCCATGCAAAGACACTCACTCTCTCTCACACACACACATTCAAGGACTAATGAAAGGAATGGTGGTAATAGATAGCAACTTGAAGTGATGCAGTGGGAGATACTTGCACTAATTCCAGATGTGGACCGCCACTCAAGAGACACTGGGAAGAGAAGTGGCTGAGCAAGCTGCCTTAGGATCATGGTGTGGCCAGCAATGATGAGGAGTCAAGCAAGATATAGACAGAGTGTTTGTCTGACCTCAAGCAAGACCAAATTGGGGGGATCTAAGCAATATTTATAGGGCAAAACCTGCCCCAGAGCATAATTCAGGACTAAGGGGTGACTTCCAGAGAGAAGAACGAAAAGGGAAGTTGTGAATGGCCAGACAACCAGTGCCAAAGGGGCATCACTCCCAGAAGGAAGGGTACTCAGATTTTTGTTCACTTGGAATCATTGGCCTCATACAGACAGGCCAAAATAAAGCTGCTTCAGGCTACTTTGGAGATATGCTGTTTAAATGATGCATGTGTCCTAAGAGGCCAGAAGTTGCACCAAAGCTGTGCTCCAGTCCTTATGATTGGATTGTGGCTTTGGCATGGCTTCCAGACTCTCTGGACGCATGCATCATTTAAACAGCATATCTCCAAAGTGGCCCGAAGCAGCTTTATTTTGGCCTGTCTATATGGGGCCATAGACTCAATATGGGGCCCAATATCACTCTTATCAGTGAAGGGATTATGCAGCTTCTGACCTTGATTCATTTATCCTGGCTACTTACTCTACATGTTCCCCCATGATGAGCCTCCCAGATCTCCTTATATCATAAGGCTAGTTTCCTGCACTGGGGCATGCACACAGCTACAAGCTCTCTTTTGAGATCAATTTGATATTCAAAGGGCCAAACCTTGGGATAACTGTTGGAAGACTTTTGCATTCTCTTTCCCCCTTAGATAGATAGGTTTCCTACAGGCAAACTCCTCCCTTCCTCTCTCATTCAAACTAGCCATGTGACTTAGGCCACTTCCCCTTTGGGACTAACAAACTTTCTCTTGAAGGTGTGAAACAAATTTCCCTGAAAGGGTGGGCTGGAGGTGGCCAGTTTTCCTCCAGAGGGACTCTGCAGCAGCCAAACTGCATAGTGTCCCTCCACCCCCAAAAGAACCCAGAAAAACTGGGTTCTTCTTTGGATGCTGCACAGATGTCAGGAGTGCGCCATTGGCACATTCGTAACGTAAGCAACGTGCAGTGACGTCTATATGTTGCGCGTTGCTTACGTCATGATGGCTGCCCCCTTATGGATGGGAGGTCACCATTACAACAACGCCGTGATGTGCTAGCGTTAGGGACCGTGCGGTTGGCATGCGGTCCCTAACCCTAGAATCGCCACCTGGACGCCACTTCTTGGCAGTATGTACCGGGCCAAAGATTTTCAATTGAGCTGTTCCCATCTTCCTACTCTCTCAAATTTCTTTTGAAATATGGTGAGATAAAGATTTCTTTTCTATCTGAACTATTCACTAGCTAGATTAGGATATAGCCTTTATGTAAATATAGATCAAAGCCATTAATAATTTTTTTTTTCTGAATTACAATCTATTTGTGTTATTTTTGAATCAGTCACAGTTCTTCGGGAAGTATAGTTAGACAAAAGCACATTTCTGGTACTCTGAAATTTAAAGTCAGACTCTAACAGGCTTGGCTTTGATATTTTGATATTTAAATATTTTTGGCCCTCTCCAGATGGGCCCTTTGCAGTGCGTCCATGATGTGCTAGGGTTGCCTCGGGGTGGCGCATGCACATGCCCTGCAACCCTAGCACGTCGTGCACATGCCGCCGTTACACAGCACCTTACACATGGTGCACGTAACCGTTACGTAGCAGTTGCGCAGCTTCCATACGGAGCTGCGCAGCTGCGACGTATAAGCCCCATCTTTGGCGCTTTGCGGCGCAGCAAAAAGGAGCAGCTTTTTTTGAGCTCCTTTTCTGCTGCACAGCTGTGCCGCACAATTTGTATGCTGCGGTGCAGCTGTGCAGCAGAGAGAGGCGCCGAGGAGGCGCCTCTTCTGGGTGGTCTGTACCCCGCCTTTGTTTCCTTAAAAAGGTTGAAGCCTTAGGAAAGTTAAATAACCCCACAATAACACCATAATTATATTTTCTGGTGAGTCATGTTTTCTTATGATATGTCCAAAGTACAACAGCCTCAGTTTAGTCATCTTGGCTTCTAAGAGAAATTCAAGTTGATTTGCTCTCAGATCCATTTATTTCTCTTTTTTAGCAGTCTATGGTAGTGATTTCCAAACTTTGTCCTCCAGGTTTTTGGGACTTCAGCTCCCAGAAACCCCAGCCAGTTTCACCAACAGTCAGGAATTCTGGGAGCTGAAGTCCAAAACATCTAGAAGACCAAAGTTTGGGAACCACTGGTCTACAGTATCTGCAAAACTCTTCTCCAGTACCACATCTTAAATGAATTGATTCTCTTCCTATCTGCTTTCTTCACTGTCCAACTTTAACAACCAGATATAGAAATGAGAAATACAATGGACAATCCTAACTAACCAGATATAGAAATGAGAAATACAATGGACAATCCTAACTTCAGTATTTAATGATACATCTTTACTCTTCAAGATCTTGTTTAGTTCCTTCATAGCTGCCCTTCCTAACCCTAGTCTTTCTCTCAGTTCTTGACTGCTGTCTTCTTTCTGATTAATGACTGAGTCAAGATATGGAAAATCTTGAAGTAGTTCAATGTCTTTATCATCTTTAAAGTTATGTAAATCATTTGTTGCAATTATTTTTGTTTTCTTTATTTTCAACTATAAACCTGCCTTTGCACTTCCTTCCTTCCTTCAGTAATCGTCTTAAGTGTTTGCTGTTTTGTGCTAAGTAGTATATCATCTGCATATCTTAAATTATTGATGCTTGTTCCTCCAATTTTCATGCCTCCTTCCTCTAATACTGTTTTGTGTATGATATATTTGGCATACAAGTTAAACAGATATCATCCTCATGATGATGTTATGTATTTATATCCCGCCCTTCTCTCGTTATAGAGACTCAAGGGGCCTAACAACAAATTTAAAACAGTTTAAGTTAAAAACAACACAAAAGCATGAAAAGTGATAACTGATAAGATGCAGCCTTGCCTGACCCCCTCGCCAATTGGAAACCATTCTGGTTTTCTAACAGTAGCCTCTTCTTCTGAATACAGATTACACATAACAATCAAATGTTGTGGCATGCCTATTTCTTTAAAGTGATCCTTAGTTTTTCATGTTTTAATAGGTTTTTTATTCACACAATCAAAAGTTTTGCTATAATTTATGAAGCACAAACTGATTTTCTTCTTAAATTATTTGGTGAGCTCCACTGTTCCATGTATGTTTGCAATATGATCCCTAGTGCCTCTTTCTTTCTTTCTTTCTGAATTTTTGGAGCATAATAACAAACGAGCCATTTCCAGCACAAGATATTGCTTACTTGCTCAGGACTTCAGAGAAAGCCATGTTCTATTTCTTATCATAAACAGAGGAATGGACTTTGACTTTGTGATGGAGTTTCTAGGTTGAATTCCATAGATTGCAAACTTCCTACTGTGGGATGCATGTTTAGCAATCTTGTTTTGTTAAAGTGACAATCCTGTGTTCACTTATCTGAGAGTAAATACTATTTAGTTTGAAATGACTTACATACAGTTAAATGTTTAGGGTTGTGAGACTCTTGTTTCAACCCAAGCTATGGTATTAAACAACTGATGGATTTCTGAGGCTGTGTTAATTGTTTTTCTGCCAATGTTTGTTTTAATTTTTAATTTTAATTATCAATAATTATCTGTTGTTCATTCATATCTGTGTTTAAAAGTGATCTGTTGCTACTTGGAGATCCTAGTTTGCATTATCAGAGAACATGATATAAATATTTTGAGTATTGTAATATATAAAATCTGCTTTGCCTAAAAGGTCTAGGAAGGCAAGATTGTTGTAATCTGGCATTTTTGTATTTATTATTATTATTATTATTATTATTATTATTATTATTATTATTAACCTTTATTTATATTCCAATCCAACAGTATACTTCCATATCCAATAGTAATGGTAGCAGGATTTTGTTGTTTTCAGTCTGCAGCTTTCCATGGCACCCAAAATGTAGTCCAGAAGGTTTCCAGCCCTCTAGAATACATTTCTAGGAGATATGGGCAACAGTTGGAAGGAGTGGAGAGATCACTGGGTTTGATAGAACTTTGCAAGATCCAGTAAACATATGCTGTTGATCTTGGTCACTGTATTTAATGTCCAGGCCATCAAAGTAAAATAAAAACTCTCACAGTTCTCTGTGAAATATATCATGTTATTTTATAGAAATATTTTAGATGGTTTCCATTTTTTAAAGAGATCTTTCATTGTTATGTTTTAAGTTGTGAATAATTTGGTGAGAAAAAATGTTAGTTAATGACAAGCCAAAACCATGGCAAGGCATTCAGTGAGAGAGAAAAAACAGTACACATTGCTTAATATTTCTTAATTTGGGAGTGCTGCAGAATAAAAGTTGCCTCAGAACCTTTTGATCGTAGAGAACTCTGGTATGTAGTATAATTTTTTATCAAAAACCTTGATGTCACTGCATTTATTTTACCACTTGAATAGTGACAAACACTTCTAGTCTTTTGGTTATAATGGTCAAAGTACACTTTATGTTAATAATTTTTAACATTCCCTGCATCAGAAGATTTTGCTACATGAGTCAAAGAGTCAAGATGATGCCACCGCCTTCCCCATACAGACTGCTGGCTGAGCTTTTCTTTTACAATAGTGGTGAGAGGACTGCATTATCCACTACACTGAAAGGCAGCAGGTAGTTTAAGGAGCAGGGAGGCAGATGTCAAGCTTACAGAAATTACTTTTTTTAAAATATCAAGAAAAAACATATTAAGAGCTTGCTAACATTACCTTGTGATAAGAACCTAATAAGATAAAATGATAAGGACTTAATATTGTACACTGAAGAAGACAACAGCATCAAAAGGCATCTGTGTCTTGTTTTATTAAAAGCTTTTTTAGATGCAAGGTCATCAGTTTTCCAATTAAGATTCATGCCCAAAAGACATCAACATCTATTGCTACTAAATTGTTTGGAGTGTGTAAAACACACACACACACACACACACACACACACACATGGATTATTGATTGCATGGTGAATTTATTGTACAGTGCACCCTTGCTTTACACAGGGGATCTGTTCCGGACTCCCTCATGTAAAGTAAATTCCGTGCATGCTTGAGCCCCATTTAAATGAATGGGGCTCGTGCACGTGGCGGCGCAGCAGTGCACATATGCCACAGATGCGTGCCCCATTACTCGTTATGGGACACGCTGCCCCTTTCTCCCCGTGCGGCTTTCAGCGTATGCTGAAAGCTCTGTAAAACACGCCCGCGTATGACGCAGGCGCACTGTAACTTGCTAGTATTCGTTTATTATTTATGTATTTATTTCCTGGTTCAGTTTCCACCCTTTTAAGGTGTCTCATCTTTGTTGTTTCATGCATATGGGTGCCTCTGTGATGGAAAGTAAATTTAATAAAGATATGCCTGTGTAGGCAGCACATCACAATGCCCTGTCATGAAAGTGCATGAGGCACGCAGGTGCTGTAGCTCCAAATGCTCAGAATGGAATACTTTGCATGGGATAGAAGAAATAATTCAACCTGACCTTGGTAGCTAAACAGGGTCAGCCCTGGTTAGCTCTTGGATGGGAGACCACCAAAGAATAGCAGGTGCTGTAGGCTATATTTCATAGGAAGAAACTCGCAAAACCACCTCTTGAATATTTCCTGTCTTAAAAACACCTATGAATTATGTCATAAGATGACTTGAAGGCACATACAGTGGTACCTCGGGATACGAAATACCCAGGTTACGAATTTTTCAGGATACGAAAAAATCCCATAGGGATTTATTGTTTCGGGTTACGAAAGTTTTTTCGGGTTACGAAAAAACTCCGGCGCTATTTTAAATGGAGCCGCGGCAGAGCCGCGGCTTTTTTCCCCATTAGCGCCTATGGGTTTTCGGCTTACGAAGGCTTTTCGGGTTACGAAAGCGGCCGCGGAACGAATTATTTTTGTAACCCAAGGCACCACTTTACATGCATACACAAGTGTTCCTCTTGCCTGAGATAGAGGACCTCCTCCTCCTCCTTCTTTTTAAAACCACTCTGGCCGCATCACATATATTTTTCACAAATTAAAATTGGAGCACATGGGGTCAAGCAACATCAGAGTGTGGTCAAGGTGGCAAACATTATTAATAAGGAAGAACAGACAAACAGGAGGAGGCTGCACCAGTTTGCTTTGGTAAGAGTCTATAGGGAAGGACAATATACTACCTCTTCCTCTCTCCTCCCTACACTGAATTAACCAAGTGCAAAATATTTTCGCATTTTGAACTTAGTTTTCAGCAACTGAAATATGCTGAGGACAAAGAGGGAATGTGATAGGAGGAGAGAGAAACCAGAATTAATCAGGACAGTTGGAGCATATGCATATACAGCAGGAAGGAACACTTCCCTCCCCGCAAAAAGTAGTGTGTAAATAAACGCAACAGCATTGCTGTTCACACCACCATACATTGATAATTCATTGCAGATTGTAATATTTGCTCTTGTAATAAATTGCTTGTAAAATCTGTTTTTTCCTAGGACTCGAATATCCAGCAATCTGAACCAATAGCTTCGTCAAGAGGATGAACACTAAGAGTTAAAAAACTGTTCCTCAGAGCACATGCTCAGCCAAGGAATATGTGACTAATATTAGTATGAGAGCCACCGTGGCGTAATAGTTTTAGTGTTGGACTAAGACTCTGGGGACAGAGGTTCGATTCCCTGCTTGGCGAGGAAAGCCCCTGATTGACCTTGGACAGGTCACATGCTCCCAGCCTCAGGGGAAAGCAATGGCAAACCTCCTCTGAACAAATCTTGCTGGGCGGAAATAAGTCAGAAATGACTTGAAGACACACGATAACAATTAGTACCAAACTGACATGTCTCTCCATGTTCAATTGCATTTTAGATTTTTTCTCTCTAGTTTTCTCCTTCTAAAGGGAAAAATGTTTTAGTTGCTGCTGTTGTGAGACAGGAGTTCAACATCTGCTCAGATGTTTATCAGGAAATCCCAATCCACTTTGTGCCCATGTTTGATTCGGAGGTGCAAAGCAGGCTGGTGAAACATGCCACTCTGTCCCACAACTTCCTGCTGCTTGTTCCATCAGTGTCCACTGCTTGAGGCATTCCTTTCTGCGCAATAGTAGGATTGGTTCTGCTGCTTTCCGTGCTGTCTCTATGTGAAATAAGACCTTATTTGTTGTATATAGTACCTTTAGAGGTAGCATTGGTGGGGATGAAGTTTACTAGGACAACAGTGTGATGAAAGGGCTTGATCTGTAACTCTCCCCTTTTTAATTAACGCTTGGAAAGTGCAGTTGTTGTGATTTGCCTCCTATTATTATTATTAACCTTTATTTATGAAGCGCTGTAAATTTACACAGCGCTGTACATACAATCTTTTTAATTAGATGGTTCCTCCTAGTCCTCTGGCTTTTGCCTCAGATAAGATTTCTAGCTTCAGAGGCAAATCAAGGTTGTTCTTTGCTGTGTCTCATCATCCAAGAATTTGCTGATTTGCCCATTTTGATGGGGGTGGGGAAAAGATTCCACAAACAAGTTGTAGCCTGCCTGTAGGAGACTGTTCCTTTCACAGAAACAGGATTAGCTTTGTTTGAGTACTGATGAACTCCTCCCATCATGCAGTCGGTCACACAGTGAGCCCTGCCCTCATCACTATACATACAATTTCCCACTGATGTCCCCAGTGTCTCATTGTGCTTGTTGGAGGTGGGGCGATATGGGTGGGTACAAAGTAGAGTACACACTGATGACATTTTGGGAAGAGGGACTACAGCAGCATATAAACAGTATAACTGGAATTGTAGGGATATGTTAAGAAAGGAGAAGAATTTCTTCCAGTACCCAGGAAGTAGCATGGTGTTGTGAAACAAACGCCTGATCCTCATATATTTCTTTTGGCTTTCCTGATCAAAAAATGCAATTGCATTCCCAATGTAAGTTACATCGGGGGTTTTTTCTGAATAAATGTTCCATAGAAAAATGCAGTACCACTGATTTTGTGTCCATACAAATAATGGCAAGTGCATCTTTCAGCTTTTATCAGATTGGCCCCATTCATACTGGCCTAAAAGACGTGGAGGGAACTGGGATGATCCAGATGCCCCTCCCCCAAATCGCTCCGTTAGCAAGTGCCCACTACAAATTTGAAATCGAATGCATTCTGTTTGAAATCGAATGCATTCTGTGTCTGCCGGCGAGGTGGCCGCTGTCAATCAAGCGATTGTCATGGTGACGTTTTGCAGGGCATCGGAAAGTGTCCTCCCCCTCCTCCCTTTTTTTAAAGAGCCAGGCACAGGGTTAATTTTTTTTATAAACCTGTGGGCATTTGGGTCAGATCTGCCCCATCCCAGGCAAAGGATGGAATTGTCATGCATTTTTTTATGCTTTTAAAAGCAACATTTGTAGCTTTCCCTTTGCTCAAAAAAATTGTTTAAAAATGTAACACTGATTGTAAGTGAGGTCTTTTGCAACATTGTAGCTTCCCCCTCTGCTGAACTGACCCCTTTCCTCCTGCTTACACTTTGCCATTGCCTTCCACTGAGGCTGAGAGAGAGTGACCTAATGGAATCAATTGGGAATAAATGGGAAATGCAGCGCATTAATAATAATAATAATAACAATAATAATAATAATAATCCAGGAGCAAGAGGAAATAAAGCACAAGCAAGCACACAGACATGTCACCCCCCCAAAAATGCGCATAAATGGTCAAAAAATGCGCATAAATGCTTCTGCTGCATCCATTTCCCTACATCCCCCAGCCTGGGCAATCCTCCTCTTCCTCTTCCTCCTTCCTCCTCCTCCATCACTTTCTCCATCTCCCCCCCACCCCCAGCCCTATGCAGCCCAGCCCCCCCTTTTGCCACCTGTCACCCTTAGCATCCACCCTTTGGGCTCTTTCCTCCTCTCTCTCCCCTCTGATGAGGGGAGGAAATGCTCTAACCCATGGAATCAATTGGGAATAAAGGGGAAATGCAGTGCAGGCATTCTGACTGTAGCATCCGCATATAACAGTAACAATAACAATAACAACAACAATAATAATTAATAATCCAGGAGCAAGAGGAAATAAAGCACAAGCAAGCACACAGACATGTCACCCCCCCAAAAATGCGCATAAATGGTCAAAAATGCGCATAAATGGTCAAAAGAGGCTGCTTGAAAAGGGGGGGGGGTTGTTGCTTTGATTGGGGGTTGGACTGGATGTTCCTTGGGGATCCCTTCCAGCCTTGGGATCGTGAGGGAGAAGAGCAATGGGGAGGCTGTGGGAGCGGGAAGTAGACCACCCCCCTTTTCCCTCTGACACACACACACACACACACACACAGAGAGAGAGAGAGAGAGAGAGAGAGAGGAATCTCTCTCCCTGCTTCAGCTGCTGGAGGCCTGCTGCTGCCTGGCCAGCGACCCTCCTCCTCCTCCTCCCGCCATCCCCTGGCTGCCAGGCTGGCTCTCAGGGGAGCCCCTCTCTGGGTGCCAGGCTCCAGGCTGGAAGCGGCTGCCTCCGTGGGCATGCAATGTGCCCTCCTGGGGTTGGCCAAGTCCCCCAGCAAGAGAGGCGGCCTTGAATGGCCCCGGAGGGAGCAGGGGCCAGCAGGAGAGCAGGAGGAGGAGGAAGAGGAGGAGGAGGAGGAGGAGGAGGAGAGCATCCCCTTCCTCCCGGCGCCAGGAGCCCTGCCTGCTCCTTGTCCAGCAGCAGCCCTTCTTCTCAGGGCTCTTTCCTCCTCCCCCTCCCCTCCGATGAGGGGAGGAAATGCCTTGCCCTTTGCCCACCCTCTGACCTAAATCCCTCCCTCAATTTGCCTCGATCGTGATCGAGGCCAAAGTTCTCATTCCCAGGACCCGGGGTTTTTAAAAAGAAACGGTATTTGCGCCGATTTCAAAAGACCCGCGCTAGGGGCCATTTACCACGGAACGGGTGTGCAAGCCCTGGATTCGCTTGTGTGAGATTCGGGGTGAGTAGGAACTTCACGTAATTGAATCGGTTTCAGAACCGATTTTTTTGGTAGTGTGAATGAGCCCACAATTGTGTGTGGCTCCAGTATTTTTCTGTTGCTGTGGTGGGCAGTGCTGCCAAAGGATAAGTAGCTAATAATGCTATTCCATTACTACTCATAAATAAACCCTTTACATTTAAATAGGTGTTTAGATGTTGCCTAAGTCTGAAATGACTTGAATACACACAGCAGCACGGTACAGCACTGCAGATGAATTCCCAGTGTGACCCATATTTGCTCAGAGGTATTCAAAGGGGCAGCTGTTGACTTTCATATGACTGTGGTATTTTTAAAGGAAAAAGATCTCTTAGCACTTATTTTCAGTGGCATGGCTTTGTTCTGGAAAATTACGTAATAATTTCTGGCTGTTTATAGAGGGACATCTACCAGTGAGTAATCAAAACCTACTGGTAGATAATTTTTCTTGGACCAGCAAGAAGATTTTTGAAGTGTGAACTGGGAGCATAAGATGTCTGTCAATAAGACGTGCACTGATGGGGCCTTTACTGTGTTGCAAGCTTTGCACTGCCTAGCTTACTTGTGGGGTTATTGAGGGACAGCTTGTCAGTGAATTTCTCAAATGTGAAAAGTGGAAGTGTCTCTATCACATGTAAAGACCTTATTTACTACTGAAGAGTAATTACAATCTGGTTTGTTGTCCACAAGTGTTGATGAGACAGTGCTGGGGGGTGGGGAAGGTTGAGGGTTGTGCAATTGTCCAGCATGTTCAGTTTCATAGCATTAATAACTTGGCAACTTAAAATCCTCCTTCCATTCCAAAATAGCAAAGTCTAATGAAGAAGATAATATTATCCTAAACACTGTTCAGATGAAACATCTGTGGAGCAAGTGTGATCATGCCTACAGCTTTCCATTGCTGAGGATCAGGTCAGTTTCTCCCAGAGAATGTGCTGGCCAAGAATGTATCCCTGCCCCACCAGCTCTGTGAGAGATTGAGCTCTGTAAGTATAGTAACATGTGCACATAGCTTCTCACTTAATTAGCCAACTGCCTTGCACTGTGTGAGCAACAGTAAACATACTAAACAGTTACAAAGGGGTTCACTGTAACTCAGCTCACATAATCATATACAATATTGTGTGTTAGATAATAATATACAATAGAAAACAGAATAAAATACACAGAGGAGAAGAAAGAGGGACAATGCATCCTCTACTTCCCCCATCTGAAAAACACACAGGTCACTGAGCTTTCAGACCTAAAGGGCCTAATATTCTGTAAGGACCATTGCTGCTCACAGGCTAAGCAAAAAAACCCTGTTCTCCACACCATTCTATTCCATACTGAGACTCATTTTTTTCTTCCTTTCCACCAATTGCCCCCTAATCTGGGCTCTTCAGCAGTTTCCCAACAATTGTTTTCACTGAATTCTGCTGCCTAGCAAGAGGTATTGGAGACATTTTCTCCAATCCTTATCTTTCTTTCCCCAGACATTTTAATTTTACTGAATCTACCAGATGAAGAACTTCCTACTCTAACATTATAAAATTAATTAACTCATTAAAGCATGGATTAAGCTCACTGTTAATTAGAAAGGCTAGTGGTAAGCTACTTCAGTGGCACCAGTTCCTAGGGCTGATCCTGCTTAGCTTCCAAGATCAGAAGGGATCTGGTGCCACTGAAGTACTTGGATTAGAGTTAACTGCTGTAAAGTCAACTTTAATGTCTGGTGACCCTATGAATGAGAGACCTCCATGTCACCAGACCTGCTCAGGTCTTGCAGACTCAAGACTGTGGCTTCCTTGACTGAGTCTGTCCATTTGGCATGCGGTTTTCCTCTTTTCATATTGCCTTCTACCTCATCTATCATTATTGTCTTTTCTAGTGAGTCATGTCAATGAAGAAACCAGAACGGGATGACCTTGACCAGTTAAAAACCATGAATGTCCCACCCCCATGGCAACCCTAGCTCGAAACAATAATCCTCTTCACAGGTGCAGTGTGAGCATGGGGTTCATGTCATGACTGACTGCAGGGCCATACTCCTGAGCCCTCCCTCCCTCCCTCCAGTATTGTACATACTAGGTAGATCTAAACCCAGTGTCATGAACATGGATGTTGGTGATAGCTCAGCCACATGGCCCCAAGGGTGAGGCCACCAATACAGCCCCACTGATTGGATGGACTCTCAGTTATCACTTCCAGTAGAAATGTGCCTTATCACATAAACCCTTGGGTAGAGTAACTACACATCTGTGTATTTTGATCCTACCCTTCAAATGGCAACATCGAAATGAGAATCAGAAGTAAGGCTAGTATGCTACTTTCTCCTTGCCTTGTGGTGTAGAAACCTCTAATCAACAAAGGTTGCTAAAGCCTATCATTACTGCTGCTTTTCTATTAACAGAAAGTGGAATTACAATAAAACTCCACACAGTATTTTAATATGTAATTTGACATATATTTAAAGCATTTCTGTCCCTTCAGCTGGCTGGAATGTGTCCTCAAGAGAGCAACCAAGATAGTGAAAGGTCTGAATATGAAGCCCTGTGATGAATAGCTTAGGGAGCCCTGTATGTGTTTAGCTTGGAGAAGAGAAGTTAGAGAGGTGATATGATAGCCATTTTTAAATATTTAAAAGGATGCCCAGTAAGAAGTTGGGGTGGAGCAAGCTTGGTTTTTGTTTTGTTTTGTTTTTGTGCTGCTCCAGGGACTAGGACACAAATAATTTTAATTACAAGAAAAGAGGATCCATCTAAGGTTTAGGAAGAACTTCCTGATGTTAAGTGCTCTTCAACAGTAGAATGGGCTGTCTCAGAGGGCAGTGGCATATTCTTATTTGGGTCTTTTTAAACAGAGATTGAATGGCCATTTCTCAAGGGTGCTTTTGGTATTTATTTCTGCAGGGGAGGGGGTTGAAAAGATGACCCTTGCAGACCCTTCCAACTATATGGTTCTATTGTCTTAAAGGATGAATCATAACATTTCTGTTTGCATGTGCTGTCCAAAAGAGCTATATTACAAAACACAAAACTTAGCAAAAATGTCACCTCATTTTCCCATTGAATGTGAGCAAAGGATAACAATTTGAGGGGGAAAGGTAATGAAACATCTTAACTCTTGCTAGCAATGCTTGAAATGCTGCAAGCCAAATAAGCAGTCCTTCCCCTTCCAGCACTTAAGGAATTTTGACCCAAGAATCCTTTAACCCTTTCTGCCCACATGAACCCTTGGGAGAAATGAGAATATTCTTGCTGTGAAAGAACATCTACCAAACCTGCAGCTGGAATGAAAGACCAGGGGAAAATATAGGTTCATCGACTTTAAGTTGTAAGCAAGCAAAAGAGATGAGATTGCAGAGTATGTCTGCTGTTTGTTCACAAATGTTAACTCTACATATTTAACGTATTTCCATCTTTTTGAAACCATCACTGAAACTGAAGGGATTCATTTTTAAAAAATATTTACTACAGTCAGCCCTTTCCTTATACATGGGATCTGTTCTGGACCCACCCACCCGCGCCTAAGGGGAAAACTGTGTATGCTCGCATCCCATTGAAAATAATGGGGCATGTGCATGCGGGGCTGCATGGCATGCACGCCATGAGCCAAACCAAACCAATCCATCCTTCTCTTTTCTCCTCAAATACCTCAAATGCAGCATTTGAGGGTGGGGGCATTTTTGGTAGTGAGTGGGCAATGGTAGCCACCATTGGCATGTTTTCCCTAAAGCTGGCTGGACAGTGGACGTTGAGCTCCAGCTCTAAAACACCTCACAAAATATGTTGATAAATGTAATAAAGTGCATATGAGTATACTGAAGACTAAAGATGCTACTCATTGCAGTAAACATTACTTACTATTAAACTGTGTAGCAAAAGAAATCAAAGACTGACCAAATCACTTCAATAAGGTTTCAGAGAAAATCCACCAATATAGCCATAATTCAAGTGTATGATACAACTACAGAGGCAGAAGAAGAAATTGAAAGATTCTGTGCTGAAGTCCAGGAGGATATTGATCACACATCAAAACAGGACTTCTTGTTAATCATGGGAAATTTAAACACCAAAGTTGGAAACAGCAGCATTAAAGAATGTAGAAAAATTTGGCCTTGAAGAAATGAAACAGGAGAGCGACTGACTGAATTTGTGAGTTTCTTAACTGCAAAAACATTATTTAAGCAACCCTAGAGGCTATTGTATATATGGACATCACCTGATGGTCAATATAGAAATCAAATAGACAACATAATTGGAAGTGGAAGATGGAGAAGCTCCATTCTATCTGAAAAAACAAGATCAGGAGCAGACTGAAGCACAAACCATGAATGGTTAGTATCAAAAGTTAAAGTAAAGCTAAAGAAGAATACTAATCATCATGCCATAATACAACTTGATCATATCTGTAGAATTTAAAGATAATGTAAAAAGAAAGAAAACAAGAAGGAAAGAGTTGCATTATTAAACCTAATTGAGCAGGAGCCAAAAGAACCTGGAGTGAAGCACAGACATTGTCAGTGACGATAGAAAAAGACCATATTTGCAGCCAAAAAAGGAAGAAAAGCCTCAGTGGATGAGAGATGATACTCTTTAAGCTTTAAAGGGCAGACAAAAAGCAAAACGAAAAGGAGACAGAATTAGGGTCAGAATTTTAAATGCAACTGTTGAGCAACTTGTGTGCAGGGACAAAGAAAATTACAGTGGTGCCTCGGGTTACGAAATTAATTCGTTCCGCCTCCGCTTTCGTAACCCGAAAAGCATTCGCAAGCCGAAATGTCATAGGCGCTAATGGGGAAAAGCCGCAATTTCGTGCGAAAAAGCGCCGAAAAGCACCAAAAATTTTTTCGTAACCCGAAATAACCTTCGTAACCCGGAACAGTTTTTTTTAATGGATTTTTTTCGTAACCCGGAAATTTCGTAAGGCGGCGCATTCGTATCCCGGGGTACCACTGTACTACAATAATCAATGCAGAGAAGCAGAAGGTGACAGCAAAAGAGGAAGAACAAGAGATCCCTTCCACAAGTTCTGAGAAATCAAAGGGAAATTTAAACCAAGAGTGGGGATGCTCTACAACCAGCAGGAGAACATGACCAAATAGAAATTTTAAAAATGATGGAAACAATACGTAGAAGAACTGTATCGAAAAGATCAAAGGATGACAGATACACTTATAGTAGAACCATTTAAAGATGAACCTAGAATTTTAGAAAGTGAAATGCATGCTGCATTCAGAACACATGGGGGAAATATATTACCAGGAACAGATGGCACATCAATAGAGCTGCTTCAAGCTACAGAGACAGAATCTACTCTAGTTCTAACTAAAATCTGTCAATATGGAAAAGATAATAAGATTGAAAGTACTCAATATACATTCCAATCCCCTTAAAAAAAAAAAAGGCATCAGGGATTACAGTAACCATGGGACCATTGCATTAATTTCCCATGCAAGCAAAGTGATGCTCAAAATTCTATGACAAAGATTGTTACCATATATGGAATGAAAAATACCAGCTGTCCAAGCTAGGTTCAGGAAAGGAAGAGGCATTAATGATCATATTCATTTCATTTCATTCATTTCATTTCAAACATACATTGAAAATCACCTTGTTCTTTATAGATTATAGCAAAGCCTTTGATTTTGTAGATCATAAAAAACTATTGATTGCTCCCAATGAAATTGGTGTGCCACAACATTTTACTGTCCTAATGCATAACCTGTACTCAAGACAAGATGTAGGGCAGAATACAGAGAGAGAAACATAATGGTTTCAATTGGCAAAGGGGTCAGACAAGGCTGCATTTGATCATACGATTTATTTAACTTTTACACTGAATGTATTTTATGTAAGGCAGGATTGGACACAGAGGAAAGAACTGTGAAAATTGGAGGAAAGAACATCAGCAATTTAAGATATATTTTTAAAATCAGTGGACAGTTTGGAGTTGGTTGATATATGCAGAGATAAAAATGCTGATACTACACAATATATTTATTTGTCTGAAAGACACATAAAGTGATAGTAAAGTTGCCAGAAGGAAGTGAGGTAATATTAAGTATACAAAAGCTATACACTAATCCTCTTTTGCATATCCTCCTACTCCGAGGAAGCCATCAGCAACAGAACAATACACAGATTAGCATGGGAATTACTCCTCCTCATCCAGGGTCACACAGTATATATATATATACACACACACAGTCTGCCTTTTCTTTACACAGGGCATCCGTTCCGGACTCCCCCGCATAAAGCAAATACCATGCATGCTCAAGCCCCATTTAACTGAATAGGGCTTGTGCATGTAGCGGTGTGGTGGTGCGGCGGCGTGTGCGTGAGCGACATGAGCATGCCCCCTCATTAGTCACAATGGGATGCACCACACCTTGTGCTGCATGTGCTCCAGCGTGGCTTTCAGCGTATGTTAAAAACCGCGTATAGCGCGCCCGCGTATGACGTGGGCACACTGTACTCACTCTCTTCCAGGTTACCATTCTCTGAAGATGCCAGCCCAGATGCTGGTGAAAAGTCAGGAAAAAACTCTTATAGAACATGGCCACATAGTCCAAAAAACCCACAAAAAACTATACAAAAGATGTTTCGTCACTATTATTCTTCATTATATAAATGTCAAGAAATTTCTTTTGAAAAAGCGGATGCATATTTAGGTAAAGAGAATTTACCAAAAATTACCTAATATTAAAAAGAGAGGTTATGAATGGTCTAATAACAGTAAGGGAAATTTGTAATGTTATTAATAAGACTAAAACAGGAAAGACATCTGGGTCAGATAGCTTGTCTATTCTTTATTATAAGTGCTTTGAGAAGGAACCTTTTATTACCTTTGCAACAAATGACAACTGATATTTTGCAACATGGAATTCCTGCTAATTGTTAGAGACTAATATAACAAAAAATTAGGCTGATATCTTTACTGAATAATCACGGTAAGTTATTTACAATGATTTTAGCTGAGAGACTGAAAATAATTTTAGAGCTTATTATTCATGGGGATCAATGTAGATGTCTGCTTAAAAGACAACTAAGGGCTGGTAGAAATGGCGAGTGACATGACACCAGCTTGGGGACGGCGTTGGGACGTGTCCCCCCAAAGCACTGCAGGTCTATTTTGGCCCTAAGAGATAATATTAGAAATATGTTTGGTATTTTGGAATATTGGAATATTTAGAACAGCACAATGAGAAGTAAGATGCATTGATCTTCTTAGATGCAGAAAAGGCTTTTGACAATTTGAACTGTACTTTCCTGTTTAGAGTTTTGACAGATATAAATTTTAGAGATAATTAAAATGGGTTAAATCAATTTACACCTCAGAACAAGCACAAAGAACTGGAGAACACTGTGAGATTAAAAAAGTTAAAGAACAACACGACGTTATCTACTGTCTCCAATTTTGTTTATTTTGATTCTTAAAGTATTGAATAGAAAAATAAGACAAGATGAGAGAATAAAGGGAATTAAGGTTTTAAAGAAACTTATAAATTAATGACATTTGCTGATGATTTGGCGATAGTTTTGGAAAACCATTTTGAGGTTATAAAGGTGTTAATGGGAAAACTAAGTTTTTTGTGTGTTGGCAAGCTTTAAGTTTAATAATTAAAAGACAAATATGTTGGGGAAAAATATGAATATAGAAGATCAAGCACGATTAATGGGAAACACTGGTTTTAGGATTGAGAAGAAAGTTAGATAAATGGCATACAATTCATATTTATCATAGTAATATATGTAGATATTACTATGATAAATATGAATTGTATGCTGTTTCAAAATGATTATGCTATGATTTGGAATCAAATTGAGAAGAACTGTACTAGGGGTTGGCCGAGGACGCAATGTCCAATCAAGCCTCACCCCTAGTAGGTACTGGGGACGTCAAAATGGTGGCGCACTACAAACATGGGCGCCACTATTTTGATGTGACGGATGCTTAGCGTCCGTATGTCACAGCGCAGATGTGACACCACAAGTGCGCCATTGGCGCCTTGCAGCATCACAACTGCGCTGGAAAATGAACCCACTTTTTGCGGGTTCTTTTTGCTGAGTGGGGGAGTCGCATGGTTAGTCCGCTGCGGCGGCTCCGTCACACAGCAAACACGGGTGCCGGCAGAGCGCCCTTTTTGGGTGCTCTGTAAAGCGCCATCTATATTCTTACCACTAGTAGAAAGATTTAAATGGATTAATGGTTTTGAGTAAAATAAATGAGAATTTGAAGTATGATTGTTACAGATGATCAACATGTAATTGCTACAATGTATAAACATTTGTTGACATTCATTTATTTCTTTCAAGATAAATTTATATTTATATCGCACCTTTCTCCCACAATGGGATTCTATTTGAAATGGAAGAACAACAAGTTAATGAATGTATTATAAAAGGGACTAAGAATTTTGGCTATAATGCACAGATGGGCAAATAGAAGCATATGGAATCAAGGAGACAGAATTTACATTATCCTATGAACCTAAAGAGAATTTTTATAAGATGATGTAACATTGGTATAGGATACCAGAGAAATTCTAGAATGTACTGTATAAAGATGTTTCTAATGTATGTTTGAAATGTGAGTGACATGAAACAACATTTTATTATGTGTGGTAAAAAAGCTTTTAAAATTGGATGTGGATACACATGCTGATACAGAGGATTTTTTGGTTGTTTATTAAAATTCATCAACACAAAATTACTATAACAACAATAATTACAAAAAAGATACCTACACCAACTAAACATACATATACCCACTATACAAAAAATAAGAATTAAACAAAACACTAACAGAAACAAAGACAGACTTCCTGAACTTTGTAGCCCTTATTCTATTACAGTGCGCCTATGTCATACGCAGACGCACTATACGCGGGAGCACACGGGGCGCAAGGGGCAGCACATCCTGTTTAGACTAATGGGGTGCACGCCCATGGCGTGCGTGCGCTACCGTGCCGCTGCACTGCCTCGCCACCGCCACATGCACGAGCCCCATTGAAATGGGGTTCAAGCATACACAATTTTTTTACGCGAGGGGGCGGAACGGATCCCCCGCGTAAAAAAAGGGTGCATTGTATACGGTCAACCTTACTTATCCACAAATTTTTTATCCACGGATTCAACTTGAAAATATTCCAAAAAAGTATACATTCCAAATAGCAAACCATTTTATATAAGGGACACCATTTTGCCATGTCATTATCTTTAATGGGACTTGAACATCCAGGAATTTTGTTATCCACAGGGGATCCTGCAACCAAACCCCAGCGGATAATAAGGACCCACTGTACTCCATTCAATTTGACCTATTCCATTTTACAAATATACACTCAGCTTCTCAATCATTTTATGAACTCATTCATCTTATTTCTCTATCGTATACACTGCCAAAACTAATCATATAACACTTCATACAAATCTATATATATTCATATATATACATCCCATCTCTGTCTAATTATGTAATAGTTCATATTAGTCCAATCATTAACCTTTCTCCCCATTCTATCTGTAGGAAATTAATCAAAGGTTTCCAATCTTTTTTACATTTCTCTGCTGATTTCCATTTTACTAGGCAGGTGAGTTTATCACTTTCCATGTAATCTAACAATTACAGCAACCACTTTTTGTTGTTTGGATTTTCCTTAATCTTCCATTTAGAAGTGTATGTTATATGTGCTGCGGTTATCATATATAATAAAAGTTTACCATACGTATTTTCTAGTTTCTCATTCCTGATCATCCCAAGTAAACAGAATTGAGTTTCTAATTTTACCTTATAGTCTAATATTTTGGAAATCAAATCATAAATTTTCCTCCAATATATTTTTTTCATATTTACATTTCCACCATAAATGAAAGAAAGTGCCTTGTTCTGCAGCACGCTTCCAACATAGATTACTGGTGTCTTTATATATCTTGGCCAATTTTACAGGTGTAAGGTACCACCTATTTTGCATTTTGTAAAAGTTCTCTCTTAGATCATAGTTTGAGGTGTATTTCAATCTTTTATTCCAGTATTTCTCCCACTGATGCAAATGAATTCTTGTCCTATATCTTGTACCCATTACATCATAAAAGTGTTAATGGTTTCCTCTTGCATTTCCAGTTTTAAAAAGAACTTGTTAAATTGTGAGATTTTACGAGGATTTTCTGAATTTTTAATTTGATCACATTCTTGATCTATCATCTCAAGTCCTATTGTGTTTATGTCTTTAATAAATTTCTCTTTAGTTGCCTATAAAAAAATCAATTGCATATATATCCCTCAGCTATTAATTTTTCTTGTGTTTTCAATCTCAGTTTACATGATTCTTTATGTATCTTTTTTATTTCTGAGTATGTTATCCATTAACCCATTTTTAATTCTTTTTTTTATGAAAAGCTTCATTGATTGACACCTATTTAGTGAGTTTTTTTAGATTGATGGTTCAAATCTCATTCACGCTCTTATCAAACATTTTCTTATAAGATGATTTTCGAAATCCTATTTGCTTTGAGTTTCTCATAAAGTAAATAGGTGTGCCATCCAAATATAATATCAACCCCCTCTACTTATAACAATTTTCTATCTTTTAGATTAAACCAGTCTAGATGCCACTCACAACAGCATGAATAATATATTTTTAAGTTTGGCCAAACGTAAAGATGCAGAGAATTTTAAAGATCAATATTAAATTAAAACTGGAATTATTCCTTTTGAAATTGTTGGATTTACAGCTGAAAAATACCCATATAAGTTCAGTATATGACCACAGCAGCAAGATCGTTGTAGGCACAGAGATGGAAGAATTCAGTGTTACCTACCAAGGAGGAGTGGTTGAAATTAACAGACTTTGCAGAAATTGAGAAATTGTTTTCTCTGATTAATGAAAAAATGAAGTTTATTGTCAAATAGACCTTTTGTGAAAAATAGAAAAAAAAACTTAACAGTTTTTGTTTTTGTTGATTAGAAAGAATAGATTGTCAATGGAAATTTGTTGTATATTAGAAAGTGAGATATGAATAGCTATATGCATATATAAACACTGCAAGGAAGACTGGAAGTCATCTTTCTTTCTTTCTTTCTTTCTTTCTTTTTCTTTTGCATGATTCTATTCCTTTTATGTTTTAAATAAATTTTGTAATTCTTAATCTATTCTTAAAATTTGACTAAAAATAAATAGAAAAACCATTTAAGATATTCAGATGACACTGTACTGCTAGATGAACATAACAAGGACTTGGAATGATTACTGAAGAAAGTCAAGGAAGAAGGTGCAAAGGCAGGTTTACAACTGAACATTAAGAAAGTAAAATAAAACAAAATGACCACAGATGATTTACATAACTCTAAAGCAGACAATGAAGACAGTGAAATAGTTAAAGTTTCCCATAACTTGCCTTAGGCCCGGTACAAACCGTCCCTAAATGACGCCCTCGTCACATGCTAGGGTTGCCTCAGGGCAGAGTGCCCACATGCCCTGCAATCCTAGCACGTGACTAGGGCATCATCGCTGTGCAGCGCTGTATAGATGTCGCATATAGTGATGACATCGCTGCTGTGTTGCGTCCAAATGGAGCAGTGTAGTAGTGACATGTTCGCACTGCCGCAGGCTGCTTGTGGCTGCGCAAAAAAGAGCTGCTTTTTAGCACTGCTGCGCAGCAACGAAAGGCAGCCCCAGCCCACCCTTTCCGGCCCGTTTGTACCAGGCCATAGTCATTAATCAGAGTGAAGACTACAGTCAATAAATGAAAAAAAGACTAGGACTTGGAAGAACAGCTTTGAAGGAATTAGACAAGATCCCGAAGTGTCAAAATATGTCATTGAATGCAGTTGAGATTGTCCATGTTGATGTATTTCCATTTTATATATATGGTTATGAAAGACGGACAGTGAAGAAATCTAATAGGAAGAAAATCAAATCGTTTTAACTATGGTGCTGGAGAAGAGTTCCTATAGCAAATCAAGTGGGAAGTCAAAATGACTAAACTGAGATTGTGGTACTTTGGTCATATCAGGGAAAATGTGACTCACTAGAAAAGACAATAATGCTTGGTAAGGCATTAGGAAAAGAGGAAGACAGCATTACAGATAGATAGGCTCAATCAAGGCAGCCACAGCTCTGCATTTACACGATCTGAGCAGGGCTGTTGATGATAGTGTAACTTGGAGATCTCTCATTCATAAGGTCACTATACGTTGAAGTTCACTTGACAGCAGTTAACAACAGCAACAACAATAACAACCCTATTTGTAAATAATAGAAATTTATCAAAGAAGAAAATTTCTTTGAACTGTTTTATCAATCATTTCCCAGAGTGTGGTACTCAGTAGGTAGTTACTCATTGCCAAATTTCAGGTAGTTTGGACATAATGACTGGATTTTATCAATGTTTAGAACTTTTGAGTTTCATAATACTGGGAAGTCAAACTGACCTATCTAGATTTCAGTGCAGAATTTCTCTTAAAAGTTGCCTTTTTTTTACTTATCCAAGAAAGCACCCATTTTCATGAAAACAGCTGAGGAACAAAAACACTGACAATTACCTTTATGAAATCTGTCCTTTATACAGGATTGTTCAGATTCATGTAGAACTGGGAAAAATCCATTCAATCATATTGTCACTATCTGTACAGTCTGTTATGACTGTTATGAATGACTCCTTGGGTGACATCTGGTTAATTTATTTTGTGCTTGTCAATGATATATAGCTAAATTATCTTCCACAATTATTACCATTCACTGTATCTTTCTATTTTGATATATTTTTTCCCATGGAAGTCCCAGTGGAGATGTGACTTTTCCTGATGATTTAGTAATTAGAAATCAGGTGCACCGTTCAGACTTGTCTACTGTGTTTCTGGCTCTTGGGGAAACTGGAGGGGATGATTATCATGTTCCAGAGGAATATTTGCACATGGGATATCATACTTTTCACATTGGCAATCTAAATAACACACTCCTTGTTCTGGTTTGTTCAGCCTAATTTCTCAACATCAACTAATTTTTTTGATGCTTGGATAAACCTGACAATTAAAATAGGGGTTGATGCAATGCTTTTTCGCTATATGTTTCCTCCAGCCAGAAAGCATTGTTCCATGGGAGGGGGCATGTCTAACATCATGTGTGGAAATGAGATGACTTTAAGTGTCTCTCTCCCTTACTAGAGTCCTCTACCATCTTTTCTTCATCCAGCAGTACATTCTAGTGACGTAACGGGAAGGATATAATAGCATGATAGCTCTACAAGTTAAGACAGGTCAAATACACAGGAATACATTATTTCATTATATTTCACACCACAAAAAATATCATCACATAAGAGTTCTGGAAATGCAAATGCACATTAGCAAGGAAATTCAAGCACACAGGATAGAATAAAGGTATAGCTGGTTTTCAGAACAGAGGTGAGCAGTGTTTATGCAAGCATGATAATATGATGAAAATACAAAATAACAGCATTGTAACATAAAAATGAAACATGCTGGTGCTGATTTTAGGGTTAGGGAGCATGCAACAACCACACCCTCCCTAACCCTAGTACGTGTGGGGGCTGCCATTATTGTGCATCCCGCCCACATGTTGCATGTGTCAGTGACGTCGCAGCTGTGCAGTGTCCAAATGGCGCTACGTAGCTGCGATGCCACCATGCCATCCTATGGCAGTTTGTTGTGTCACAGCTGCGCAGGAAACAGGAGTTGCTTCTAAATGCTCCTTTTTTGCTGTGCAGTGGTACTGCACCATTTGGTTGCTCTGGTAATGCTGTGCAGCAAAGAGAGGTGGCCCCAGCCTTTTGCAGGTGGTATGTACCACACCTAAAATAGAGTATGATAGCACAACTCTGGGATGAGTAGTCATTTTTGGACCACATTGTTTGTCTATTTTTATGTCATTCATTTCTCCTCCCACCATTTTATGCCTCTATGGTGCATTTGTATTTGCCACTTCCCTTCCCTTCCCCCCCAGAAACACCTCAACTCCTCTGGAAGCTGGAAGATCCTCACTGTCCTTGCCCTTGCTGAGGGCAAGGACAGAAGAAGGGTGGCTTGGGCTGAATGAGTGATGACATTTGATATTACATATTGATATTACAGACTGCTTACACTTTAACAAACTGAGTTAGTGTATACAAAGAAAACAAAGTCCTTTCTGTGCTCTTGTGCTTTTCCCTGGGACTTCACTGCTCACTGAAGTATGAGTGGCTCAGAAGAGCACAAACAAGGAACACATGAGGCAGCAAAAGATACCCTGTGCATGTGACTGCATCAATAGCTTTTGCGCACGGCTCTGAAGCCTAGTTTTGCACACGACTCAAACAGCTCTTTTGACTGAAGAAAGAAAGGGGGATGGGAGGGAGGCTCTACCGATTGCTTCAGTGAAACTGTGGGAGCAGGTTATTTATGCTGCAAGGAGTGGAATGACTTACATAAGCAAAGTATAGTATGTCAGTTTGGACAGTGATTGAGAAAGCTGTGGTCACAAGTAGCTTCAACCTTTTAGGGGTGGAGTTATATTCAGGCTTGTTTATAAGGAGGGAAGGGACAAGAGGCAAGTATTCTGGTTGGCATGGATCAATAATCAGTCAGAATAAGTGTACCCTTTTATTGCTTTTGTTCTATTTTGCTCAATAAGAGGAACAGATACGACATAAAGTGCTTTAGGAAATGTTATTTAACACGGCTCCTCAACATTAAATCCTGTGAAATATACACCTCTGCATAAGTAGATGTGCCCCAAAGAGCATTCTGAGGAGGAGAGTCACTCTACTAAACTAAGATCTTTGGACAACTCTAATTTGAACCACATCACTAAGCAAATAAGTACTTTTGGATGGTGTACAATTATGACTCTGTTTAATGTTATAATTCAGATGTTTTACCACTTCCACTTAGAGTGTGAACAAAGTCCAACCATCACATCAGTTCGATGACATAAATAAAAAAGACCATAGTAAGAACAACTTTCCCAATTGTGGTATTGTGCCATTAACCTCACCTAATACTTTAGTCTCACCTAAAACTTTAAAAGGCTATGTTATTTTCCAGAACTAGTTGTAGCTCACTGATGATGCATTTGACTAGTTTCAGGTAGCATTTGGTTACTGTAATGTTAATTCTGCCATCAGTGAATGAATAAGGGATATAGAACTGCAATATCATCTGAGTTTAGTCACCAAAGACACCATTGTTGGAATTACTATGAAACTTTTTGGCTGCCCTAATTACTTGGCAAACCCAACAATTCCTAAGTATAGGAAAGCCTTTGTATTAGCATGATTTAATGTGCTTCCATTTGTTATATTGGAGGGAAAATATAAGCGCATCCCATATTACAAGTGCATTTGTCCCTGTACAAATGAGGTGATAGAAACTCTTAGCCATGTTCTTTTACACTGCCCTTTTTGCCAAGGGAGATGTTTTGCTTTAATTATACCATCTCAATAGAATATTCCTGGCAGGACAGAAATAATTCTATCCTTTTTTCCCTCTGTTTGTCAATCAGGATGCAAAGAGTACAGATAAGGTTGCTAGATTTTGTGTAACTGCCATTGTGACTCGTAGGTAGATGGCAAATCAGCAGTAAGTAGACAATGACAATAAAGAGTTCATTAGAAGTTTTCAGGTAGCCATATGAAACATATGGATGAAGATTATAAAGGTTTTTTCTCCTTGCAAGATGCCCACCACCTTGTTCTATTCTCAAGTGGTACCTTGCAAGCAGGATAAAGCTTTGTAAATGTCACTCCAGTTGGGGAACTGGCCTGGACATTGGTAAATGGTGGCACCTGCCAGACAGAGATCTGTCTTGGCTGTGGCAGCTGGAAGAGGAAAGGCAGTAGAGGAAACTGAGGGAGGAAAATTGTGATGTTTGTCAGGCTGCAATCCATCCTGCTTATTCCCCCGCCCCTAATCCAGCACAAATCCATTGCTCAGACTACAGGAAGCAGTGGAGTTTCCAGCAAACTCTAGAGCAAGCTGCGAGTTTCTAAAATTTGGTTTAAGATGTTATACTCCAAGTTTGCTGCAGATAGGTCAAGCATTGTGCGTCTGGATCATGCCAGATTTGGGGGAAATGCTATGCATTTGTGTCCATATCAGATTTGGGGTGGTGGTGGTCAGGCTTTTCCTTCGTGTTGACAAGTCTTGCTCTTCCTCCAATGTGATATATGCCATCCCGTGCCAGCAATGCTCACCTGCACTCAAACAGGACAGTCTCTACACAAGAGGATTAATGGACACAAATCTGACAGTAGAAATAGTAATACACTCATCCCTCCACATTCATTAGGGCTATATGCACAAGACACACGTGAATGTGGAAAAATCGCAAATAACAAAAACACTATGTTTTTACCTGAGAGAACACCTCTCTAGGAATGTCTAGGTCCTCCAGTGCAACTCTGTGGTCAACATCTGCCAGACATTGACCATAGAATTGTGCTGGAGGAGCTACAAATGCCTAATGGAATGTTGTCTCTAGGAATCTCTAGGTCTTTCAGTGAGACTTTTGGTTAAAGTTGATCATAGAGTTGCACTGGAAGACCTAGAGATTCTTAGAGAGAACCTATTAATAAAATCTATAAATTATCAAATCCATAAAAGACAAAGCTGCAAATGTGGAGGGACAAGTGTACCGTGGACGTTGGTATCTGTGGGGGATCCGTTTTGGACTCCTCCCAGATACCAAAAAATACAGGACCTCAAATCCCATTGTCCCTAATGGCAGTGTGCACACCACCATTGGGGACAATAGGGCTTGCCATCCGTGGATGCTTAAATCCATGGACGACAAGCCCCCCGCTGTACTCAAAAACCAGCTGCAGAACATTTCATCCTCGTGGATGCACATGAAGCGATGTACAAGTTGCAGTCCTGAAACAAGGAAATTACAAAGTAAGACTTGAAAGAGAAACTGATGAACTGAATTATATTCACAAATTCCAATCCATTCAGAGAGGCAAGAGAAAGGACAAAGAGTTTCATAGCACACTATGAACATTAATACAAGAGTCCTCCCTACTTCTCATATAACAAAAGGAACTTTGTCAGAGAGAATTTTGAACCCTGGGAAACTGACTTTTGTAAGCATATTTATTGCTTTCCCTCATGAACACTGACTGCTATAAAGATCTGAAAGACCTTTATTATCTTATGCAGCCCTTTGCAAATTTATGGCAATGGTCATGATTTGCATATTTCTGGATCCTATTACTTTCTATTCCACACTCATAACTATGTACATAGGCTTTATACCTGAACATTTATCACTCTGTATGCATCTAAAGAAGTGGGTTTATACCCACGAAAACAAATGTGAAAAAAAAAAAAAAACAATCTTGAAGGTGCTGCCACATTTCTTTTTTGCTTCTTTCTTCTCCTGCTGCAAGAGACTAACACGGCTACATTTTAAAACTCCTACTTTTCTCTGTTTATGAGAGCAGCGAGAATAAAATGCACTAGGAACAAGACTCTTGCACAAGTCCCACCAATACTACTTGAACAGATCATTCAACTCTTGTTTACTTTAGCTTTTTTCTTTTCAGTGTCCTCTGCTTAAATGTGTCCATAGTGCAGAAAGGGGTGGAGGTACATACACTTCTTCTAATTGGTTGTAATCTAGCTTGATCACTTCACAACTGCAGTATCTGAGGAAAACAAGCTCCATTTGTCTCAGTAGCCAGGTCACGTGGTGGAAAAAAACCACGGCTCAAATGGCCTCTGGCCTATTTATATAATCTCCCTCCGACCGAGAAGCAGTGGAGTCACTAGGGAGCCCACAAAGATCTAAAAAGTACACGAGAGTAGGCCTGTTTCTCCGAGTATAACTTTACTGTTACTTTATTGTTAATTAAAAAAAAGACTTGTCAAAAAAAGGAGGGGTGGGTGGAGGCTTTGTTTTACACAGCTGGTTTTAGCCTTAGAATAAGCACATGCCTTCCTTTGAAGTTCCTCGCTCAGCTTGTATTTCCCCTTCAGCTAATGGTGCATGGCAGATTAGTCAGTGACTGACTCATCATTTAAATATGCACTGTGGGAGGTGAGGAAGGAGAGTCAGCATTGTGCATGCAGAGGGTTTTCACATGTTTGAGTAATGCGCATTTTGAGCACTATTTCAGTGCAAGGAAAAGCTTTTCATGCGGAAGCTTCAGTGGGTTTGTGGCTGAAAAGGCCATGTTCTTTTATTCATAATGAAAAAATCTTAAAGAAAAATCTCAATCTTAAGGAAATATGCTCACATACTACCGACTATTTATAATCCCCTCTCATCTTTATCTTATGATCAAAGAACACAATTTATTTGGTAATTGCTTGTCAACACCTTAGTTGTTTTTTTCTTGCTGCCACACATTTAAACCATGAATGCCTTATGTCTGTATAACATACCATTGAAAACAAACAAACAAACAAAACAGTTGCAATTGGCAATGAAATAGGAATCTCGTATAACAGATCCCTCTTTTTTCATTATGAATTTTGTACAGTTTTATTTACACTAGTATGATTCCAGACCCGTTCCTTAGGTAGATAATGAACAAAGCGTAGAGGAAGAAAAAGGCGAATAATATCATGAAATCAAATACAGATGTTTCAATCAGACTTCATGTTAGTGTAGCAGATCTAGCTGAATATTTTTGCAGAACAAAACCCAGAGGGGGAGAATACAGTATGATGAGGGCTTTGGTATTTCCTTCCCAGCAGGGCTCTCCTCCCCCATCCTCTGGCAGCCTCTCCAAGCGAGTGCTGCAGCAGGAGGCACAGCAGACTGGCTCGCCTACTTGCTTAGTGGGTGCACTGCAAGCAGATGCTAGCTTCCTTCCCCTCCTGTTCTCCACAGGAGAGGAGGAGCAAGACTTGGCCTTTCGGAGTAAATTCTGCTACCAGGCCAAGTTTCAGTTTTCTAAAAGTAGGTAGCAGAAAATGGGTGTCAGTCAAACCTATGTTCTGCATTGTAACCTGTTAAACATAAAGGCAGCCATTTTGAGCACATAATTGTCTGCGATGCCTGCATGTTAACAGTCAAATTAAATCCTTTCAAGTGTGTCAGTTAGTTTATAAAATCAACACTGCAGTCCTGTACTGGTTTATCGGGGAGTAAAAGTCTCCCTGCAAATGGGATTTAGTTCTGAGTAGAGATGTATAAGGCTAGACTGTTAATCATTTACAATCCAAACATTGTCTTGCTCTCCCCACCCAGCGTCACACTGCCAGATTTCTCCTCTAGCTTGAGCATCACAGTTGAAGCCTACCATGAAGAGAACTAGCTTATAATAGATCACTATGACCTTTGGGTAAAGATTTAAAAGTAAGGGTTTCCACAAAAATTTAAATAGCTATAGAAAGTGGCTGAGTACTACAAACATGGACTGGCACTTGGGAGTGTACAGTGATCCTGTTCTCTTTGCTCTCACTTTTACACACTACACTGTTTTAACCCATAGTTCCGCTGTGGCAAGTAGTCCCTTTAAAACAGTAAGCATTGCACGTATATTGTTTTAATTAGCTAAATCCTTTCCCCATACCTATTTCCTCCCACTTTCAGCAATGCACATTATCCTCTACTTTTGGTTCAATAAATATTTTAAATCCTCAGCTTCTTTCCCAATTTTTTAAAATAAAAATTTTAAAAGAAGAAGTCTCTTTCAGTGTGTGTTTGTGTGTGCTCAGGTATGGGTTGACTCCTTAGTGAAACAGAAAGGGAGATCTGCCAGAGTTGTCCCTTTGTGTATTTCACATGGTGACTTCTCTTGCTAGCCAAGAAAAAGTGCCAAAAAGGGCAGTGCATTTAAAGTCCATAAGGGTCTGACATGACTACTGTTGCTCTTCACACCAGACAAGTTAAAATCCACTTCTTATATGTATTCATGTGTTGCTCCAGTCCAACATGCTCTGGTAACCTCACGACTCGATTTCTGCAATGCGCTCTACATGGGGCTACCCTTGTGTTTAGTCCGGAATATGGCATCCGGATTGGTCATGGGAAAATCTAGAAGTGACCATATTACACCGATATTAAAATCCCTTCACTGGCTGCCTATTAATTTCTGGGCACAGTACAAGGTGTTGGTTAAAACCTTTAAATCCCTACATGGCTTAGGTCCAACCTATTTACGGGATTGCCTCTTTCTGTATAATCCACCTCGCACATTTAGGTCTTCTGGGAGGAATTTATTGCAACCTATAAAGACCAGATTGAATGCAATCACTCAGAGGATCTTTTCCTCCACCGCTCCCAAATTATGGAACGGCCTGCCGGAGGAGATCTGTCATATTACTAGCGCAGACAGCTTTAAAAAGGCTGTCAAGACAGATATCTTCTAACAGGCCTTTCCTGAATAGTAATCCCTGCCAGACATCTAATATGACTATCCCATCGATTACTCTGTGCCTAATCGCTTGTTGCTTATTTTAATTGGATTTTAATGGAATTATTTTAATGTTTAATTGTTTAATTCTTGTTTTGGGGGAGGGAGGGAAATGGGGATATTGGGATTTTGTATGAAGTTTTAACATGTAAGCCGCTTCAATGATCTTTGATAGAGAGGTGGGATATAAATAAAATTTTATTATTTTATTTATTTATTAGAAAGAGGGTCATTATGTATATTCCCATGTAGTGTATTGGGGCTATCCAATAAGGGGAACATCTCTGCTCTGTAGGATATCCTTACTGAGCTGGATGATAATTATCAGGAAAGTTTGGTTGAGCAATTACTGTTTTAATAGAAAATGTCTGAACAGGGATACAGTCAGTCATCCATATCCAGATTTTTTTATCCACAGATTCAAGCATCCATGGATTGAAAATATTTAAAAAAATATATAAATTCCAAAAACTTTGATTTCGTCACTTTATATAACACACACCAGTTTACTTTGCCATTATATTCAACAGGACTTGAGCATCCACAGATTTTGGTATCCTTGGAGGGGTCCTGGAACCGAACCCCAGTGGATATCAAGGACCCACTGTAGGTTTTTTTTGAGTGCAGTGAAAAGTATGTTGCCTTTTAAAGACCTGAGCACAGCAATTATCTTAACAAATGATCTATTCATTGCCAAATATGATTATTCATGATATCAGGCAGAGTAATTCTCATGTCCCCAGCTAACCACCCATGAGGGATTAGGACTGGGTGGGTATACTCCCCCACTAATGGAGAGAAATACTGCAAATTAAGGGAGGGGATTGCCCCATAAGCATCACTTAGGCCCTATACAGACTGGCACTTTGTGCCGGCATGGGGCGGAGTCAGGGCGTAGCATCTTCATGACGCACCCCCTGTCTCCACTCCCCAGGGTGCCATGATGCCCCGCACCTCTCCACACAGCATGCGGCATCACTGCCCTCCTCTTGCACTGCATCCATACAACGCAGTGTTGCAGGAGCACCATATAGCCATGCCACCGCAGCTATTGCACACTAGAAAGGCCGGATGGGGCCGTGGCATGCGTTTTCTACGGCCCTGATCCGGCTGAATAAGGGGCGGCTGCAGCCTGACCCTTCAGGGCTGTATAAACAGCCCCTTAACCCAAAGCCCCACACCAATATGATCCAAAGCCCTTCTGTTGCCCCAGGAAGAGAGGGGAAATGCAGAGAAAGAATGGGAAGGAGAAAGAACTGACAAGAAACTACTTAAACAAATCTGTCATTGTCCATATGTGTGGTTGCATTATAATAATTCTCCTTCTCTGGCCCATTTAGGCATGTACAGGCATATCTCAGTTAACAAAGCCACTGACTTTTTGCAGTCATTTCATGCCTGCCCAGCCCTGCTTTCCTCCTCATCCTCTTTCTAACCAGAAGGCTTTTTAGCAGCATCAGCATTGGGAGGGATGGTGAAGGAGAGCTGGAGAAACACAGACTTTGGGTGTTGGATTGCAGCAGCATGTCTGTACTGCAGTAAACAATGCAAAAAAAATTTGAAATGGGAAAGAGCAGGATTCTGCTGGAGCTGTTCTTACTGTACTTATATGCACTTGACTGCAAGAGATAAGGTAAACAGCAGCTGTCTCCAGAAGCCGTTACTGATTATGCTTGAACAGCAAAACAGAAGAAAATGGGAGACAGGCCTGCCTCTCCATCTCCCTTCAGCATATAAAAGGAGTATAGATCTATAAGTTTAGCCACCAAAATGAAAATCAAAATTGGAGGCTAGTGAAAGAAAAAGTCATTCCTGGATGCATGTTGGGAGAAGCCTTCAGCTTTCTCTACACTGTGCAAAAAGTTTTTGTTTACTTATATTAGGCTTACTTGACATGACTGTTTCATTTCACATGTGCATTTTAATAAATAATAATAAATAAACTGTTTATTTATAGCCTGCTTTTCCTGGGAGATCAAAGCGGGTTACAACAAAGTACTACACAATGTACAAAATTTACAAACAGTATCCACATAAAAATCCATATCAATACATCAGATTATTAAAAACAAGATAAAAATACAAGATTAAAAACCACAACAATACTAGTTAAAAATGCTCGTGTAACAGGGAGAGAGGAGGAATCACAGCGTCTGGGGGAAAGCCTGTTGGAAGAGGAAGGTCTTCAACTTCTTCCTAAACAGGTCATGGGAGGTAACCGAGCGGAGAAGTTTACGGAAACATTGAACTGCTTTTTTGTTGTTGTTGTTGTTGTTGTTGTATTTGAATCTTTCCCTATCTTTCTGCCTCTGGTACCAAATTTTTGCCTCTGGTATCAAATTGTCTTTTAAATAAATAATAATAAAGAATTAGTTCATTCATTAATTTCTGCCTGTACTGACAGTACCTTTATTGCATGAAAAAAGAAAGCTGAAAGGGAGCAGGAGAGTAGCAGCTTTCACTATGCTTCTCTGCATGCCATTGTAACACTTCTCTTCCCAAGGGAGATGGTCATAAAAGTGTGCCTTTTGTCATACTGGAAAAATCTGTTTGACAAAAGGCACATTTTTAATGACCACCTCCTTCAGGAACAAAACGAAAGTGCTATGATGGCAAGTGGAGAGGCAAGAAGAAAGCCGCTACTCTCCCCGCTCCCTTTGGCCTTTCTTTTCTCATGCGATAAGGCTCTAATTTCAGAGTTATGTCCAATTGAAACCAATGTGTCTTCATGGCTACTATAAATTAAACTAAGGACCATTTCAGAAGTGATTCAAGTTTGTGGGTTTTTTTTGCTCCCTATAGCCTTGCCCAATATCTGTAAAGTAAATGAAATGGCTGTGCTCTGTGGAATGCACATTCAGTTTATAAAATGGCTGTTGTGTTTTCCATCACAACATTTGTAAGCAGCATAACTGAAAATAAAAATTGGTGTGTCACATTTGGACTGGTGTACGTGGAAGATAAAGCCCCACCTAAGTCCTTACTAGAATCACAGTCTCATAGAGTCGGAAGAGACCACAAGAGCCATCAAGTACAATCCCCTGCCATGCAGGAACCAGCGTTGCCAATTTCTGGGAAATTTAATTAATTTTTTTCTGGGGATTTTGACTGAATATTCCAGTAAATATTGGGGAATTCTAGGGATTTTGGAATTTGGAAAATCATTCCGGGGAATATATTCGAGGCTTGTTGGCAACACTGGCAGGACACACAGAATCAAAGCACCTCTGACAGATGGCCATCCAGCCTCTGTTTAAAAGTCTCCAAGAGACTCCACTACTCTCTGAGGGAGTGTGTTCCACTATCGAAGAGCTCTTACTGTCAGGAAATTTTTCCTCATGTTGCGGTAGAATCTCTTTTTCTGTAGTTTGAATCCAGTGCTCTGGGTTCTAATCTCTGAAACTACAGAAAACAAACCTGCTCCATCCTCAATTCAACACCCCTCCAAATATTTAAACAGGGCTATTAGGGAGACGAAGTGATTTCCTGGTGAATGTTTGGTGGTGGGAGGGAGGAAAACCTGGGCTTGTATGCTGGCCAGTTTTTAAGCTGGCTTTTTGTGATGCAGGTCAATGGGGAACTGCTTGCATAGGAGGTATTGTATCACTACTTACACAAACACAGTCATAAAGAGTGCAGCTGCTGCTGTAATCAGGAGTTATGCTAGCATAATGCTCCAAAAAGATTCCATCTGCACACTAAAGATACTAGTATTGTGAATGTGTTAGATGGTTGAATAAAAAAGTATTAATAATTAAAAAAAGGATTCCATCTGTACATAAACCTAAAACATAAGGTGGTGTGCTCTTTGTATTTTTAAATTGTTTTCCCCCTTTACTACAATTGCCAAATTATATACAAAAATTAATAAATAAAATTATACAAAAATTTCTGAGAGGTAAAGTGACTCTGAGGCACAAATCCATTAAATTGCTTATGGTGCATCAGTGGCTCAGGTTTGAAGAAGGAACATGCCACTGTGGCCAGGGTTACCAGATGTTATAACCTTAAAAGGAAGACAAGGCACTGCAAAATGTAGGACATTGAAGAAAAATGTAAATATGGAGGACATTTTGGTATTCCTCATAGACAGAAGGCTGAAATGTAGGGTATGTCTTGGAAAAGGAGGATGTCTGGTCACCCTGACTGTGATCAAATCATCTCTCTCTCTGTCTCTCTCTCTCACTTGCTCAATAGTCCCTATTAATTTAGCAAAGCTTGTACTAAATGTTACTCATACCTATATATAAAAATCCTCATCCAGTGCACTAAGCATAATTCCATTAAAGCAGGAGGTTCCTTTTACTATTTCCCCACAACATAGCACTTGGGGATATTATTTTAGACCTTTTGAAAAATGTTGGATTCTGTGGCATGGGAGGGACTGAGTCCAGGATTGCCTTCCCTTTTCTCAACTGGCAGGATTCCTTGTTTTTCTGAAGAGCTGAGCTACAATTACAGCTGCAAACTGCTAGGATGGCCTTGGGAATTGTCCAAGTAGCATCCATATGCAGGCATGATTTTCTATCAAGTTGGGGATTTACACAGAGAAAATGGCTTCCACGCTTGATTTCTAATGTTGACTAATGTGTAACTCAGTTTAACAAGGTATTTATTGTAGCTGTTCACTTTAGGACTTTTAAAAGGTACCCATCTACAGAAGGCTACACATCTTATTCGCCTTTAGGAAGTTTTCCTTAAGACAATACATATAAATAATGTACTTATCCACAGATTTTTTTTACTCACAAATTCAAGCATCCACAGCTCAAAAATATTCAAAAAAAGTATAAATTTCAAATAGCATATGTGAAGTTGAAGATGCTGGCAAAACGTCAGGAAGAAACTCTTCTAGAACATGGCCACATAGCCTGAAAAACCTACTTCAAATAGCATACCTTGATTTTGCCATTTTATATAAGGGACACCATTTTGCTATGCCATTATATTTAATAGGACTTGAGCATCCATGGATTTTGTTATCCACAGGGGATCCTGGAACCAAACCCCAGCGGATGACAAGGTCCCACTACAATTAACTGTTTCTTCAAACAAAAGTAACACAAAAATTGAATTTACCTACCATAACCAAATACGGGCAGCTTGTTTATATGTTGCTGTCATGAATTTGGCCTTCAGTGGAACATCACACTCAGTTGGTCAGGACAAAACCCAGTGGCTAAATTGCCATTGGGAGGTAGCTTGAAAATATAATGCTAACTGAGAGAACCAGCAGGGGATGGCAGTTAGAAATTACAGTTGGAATGACAGTTGGTCAGAGTGACTAACTCTAGAAAACTGAAGTGTATGGAATCAACATTAAGAAAACTCTGTCCTGTTGTATGTTGACACTTGGCAATCAACACAATAAGATTGTTTGATTCCAAAAAACAATAATGTTTTAAAAAATGACATAGATTTTATTGACAACATTTCTCTTGGCGCATGGCGGCGCTGAAGTTAATGTCATATATACAGAGGGAGAGAGCAAAGTCAAATTCAAGTGTAAATGTTTTAGAAATTTTAGATGAATAGTGTTTTGGTGACAAAATCTCTTAATAATATTACATACACTGTTGTAATACCTCAGGGACAAAGATCTTTATTTAGTTCAGCATTCTTTGTCACTACTTTACATGTGGAGATTCAATAATCTTGAAAAGAAGATATGTGATGTTTGATGTTAATATCATCTATCTTTAGTAATCCTTTTGCCATTTTCACAGCCTACCTTTTTCATTCTCCAAAATGGAGCCAATGAAGCAAATTCACCTGCAGGAATTTTCCATGTGGAAAATTATTTTGCCAGCATGGCTGGACATGAAGGAGGACGTAGGCACAGAGGAATGTGGAGGAATGAATGTTGAGGCTGGTCCAAAGGAGCAAGCAAGGCTGGGGAGTAGGAGTAAGGAGTAAAGGAGTAAAAATTCTTTTGTAGGAGTAGGAATAAAAAGTAATAAAACATATTTGTCACTCCTTATTCCTGTTATGATATTGTACATGCAAACATCAAAAAACAATTTTATTATATTGCACTGGGGAAGGGGCTGGGAAGCCAAGAGAGACACTTATACACACACGTGCCAGCCTTGCAAAGCAACTGGGGCTTTTCCCCAGGGCTAGGGAAGTAGGAGTAAGGAGTAAAGGTGTAAGAGGTTTTTACAGCAGCAGGAGTAACATTAAGAAAAAATATCTTACTCTGGAATAGGACAAGGAGTAACCCCAAAATCAACACTACTCCCCAGCCCTTGGGAGCAAGGGAATAAGGAACTTCAGAAGAAGAATGTATTAAAGGCCAGTGAATGAAATCTCTCCTACACCACACTGCACCAATGATGTGCCACAAACTCTAGGCACCATCTCTGCAATACTTTGTCTCACAAAACCCTACAAGCACCAAAATAGGAATATGTGTCTCCTACCATAGATTTTGTCATGGCTTACAAAAGTTACTTTTTGGATTGCAGTTTCAAACATCCTCAAACAGCTTGCCTGTGGTGTGGGGATTCTGGGAGCTGTTGTCAGAGCGTGTAAGGTGTCCAGGGTGTAGATTTTGTCAGACATTATAATGTTTGAATTAAAAAATATAGCTGTTCTAATCTGTAAAATCAATATGTAAAGAGATCTTGTAGCACCTTTGAGACTAACTGAAAGAAAGAAGCTGGCAACATGAGCTTTCGTAGACTTCGGTCTACTTTCTCAACAAATGCATTTGAGGAAGTAGACCGAAGTCTATGAAAACTCATGTTGCCAACTTCTTTCTTTCAGTTAGTCTCAAAGATGTGACAAGATTTCTTTATATTATAATATTTGGTGTGTTTCAAAAGCAGTGTTGAAATATAAAGGGACTAAGTAGACTTGGCTTGTATATATCATGATACTAGTGAAAGAAATGTTCTCCAGAATCTGTTGGACCATGTCAGGTGTGGGTGACATGCAGCCTTTTAGGCAGCTCCACATACTGTACTAAGTTGATTTCCTTTGCAGATGAAATATTTCTTAGGATGTTCCCTTCCCCAGATGAGAAATGGAGTACTCACCATACACTACTGGATATGATGCTTCTCTCTCTCTCTCTTTAATAAAACAAATTGAGAGTATAACATAATCTAACCCAGACTATGATTAGTGCATCTTAACCTATGTGTGTAATTTTACATAGAAGACTTCAACAGAGGTACACAATTATATCTATGCTTACTTAGAAACAAGTTTCACTTTGTTTAATGGAACATATTCTCTGGCATGTTTAGGACTGTAGTCAAGTAGAACAATTCTTAGTAGGCTTTGGTGGGATTGGGTTTTATTCCCAGGGCAGAAGAGGAACAAAGGGTCCAAACAGACAGGCCGAAATAAAGCTGCTTTGGGTCACTTTGGAGATATGCTGTTTCAATGACACACACATCTTAAGAGGCCAGATGCTGTGCCAAATCTACACTCCAGTCCTTAGGACTGGAGCGTGGCTTTGGCATGGCTTCCGGCCTCTTAGGATGTATGTATATTTAAATAGCATACCTCCAAAGGGACCCAAAGCAGCTTTATTTTGGCCTGTCTGTTCGGCCCAAAGTTTCACCAGGCTATTCATTAAGGCACATCTGAATGTTTATAATCTACCTCCTTTTACAGCAAGGGGATGGGAGAATTAGCTCTACCTGTTCCAAAGTGTAACTGACAGGCCCAGACTATACCCATCTATTGGAAGACAGTGAATTTAGATTCAACAAATTCAAATTTGGCTTCTCTCTGCCTCATTCACACACCTGTTTTGTGGCTTTTTACTTCCTACCACTGGAAGAAGAACCATTAAAGGTATCTTGCCACTTGTGTGCATGGAGTTGTGTGTGCCTACCATGGTCAATGCACCAACAGCACTCCATCTCTTTATCGATGGAGGGACACTACAACGACATCCTAACCAATGCATTCCACATCAGGAGGGAGGTAGAGGGTTGCTGGATTGCCATCTCAATTACTTAGTATGATCTTGCATCATTAAACTGTGCCCACTCTTCAGTGCCAGACACAGATTGGCCTGCCATGATGTTGGTGATGTTCGTGCATGATCAGACCTCCAAAGAGAAAGATGTTAGCAGTACATTAATATCAAAGAGTGAAGATAATACTGTATGAATCAAGTTAAAGGCCAGCTTAGCTGGGAGGGAAACCTCATACAGTTGTGTTGTTGGCAAGATGGTGGGACAAAGGCAGAGATGTTGTCCTAGAGATGTTGTTCTAGCAAGGAAAAATTGGACTGTAAAAGTCCATAAGATGGGAATGAAGGAGACAGACTCCAAGGATTAGTTGCTGAGAGAAGGGGCTGGAGGAATAAATGAAGCAAAGCTTCAAGAAGGTAGCAGTTGGAGCAGAGAATGCAAGAATATCAATATGACCAGCAGCCTAAAGGAAACAATTGCACTGCTGTTGTTGTTGTTAACTGCCTTCAAGTCATCTTCAATTTATGGCAACTGTATGAATGAGATGATCTCCAAGTCACGCTATCATCAAAAGCTCTGCTCAGATCTTGCAAATTTAGGGCCGTGGCTTCCTTGATCAAGCCTATTGATCTGGAATGCAGTACTCCTCTTTTCCTACTGCCTTCTACCTTACCAAGTATTTTTTCTAGTGAATCATGTCTTCTCATGATATCTCCAAAGTATTTCTTTGCTATTAATAGGAAGTTTAAGGAAGCTTAGGAAGAAAGGAAGAGCACAGTTCATAGAGTCCTCTGAGGCAAGAAGGTCTCACATTTCACATATTAAACATATTTAACCAATCTGAGTGCAAATGTTTAGTATACATTACTGTATTAGAGTGAATTAACAATGATAGATAACTGCATAGATGATGTAGAATCTTAACATTTCCATTCTTTCTTTGTATCTAAATTTTAGGGCGCTTACTGTGTGAAGTAAAGTTTGTCTTCAGAAATACTGAAACACTCAGGTTTTACTATATATTTATTATGGAAAAAATAATTTCTAAACAACTGTCTTTGTAGTAAATAAAGCCAAACTATTTACCAATAAAATATATTGCAATATGAATGCAGTCATATAATCTGTGCACTTAAAGGTGCTGGTCAGATTATTTGAGGTGGACTCCCATTTATGCTCCTCATTTGTAGTACTAACACTGTACTGTACAACAGTAGTTAATGTCTCAATGGCCAGAAACAAGTGAGTTCAGTGCTGTCAAAAAGAAGTTTTATTTCACAGTTAACATAATTGCTCTTAGGTATTTTCTTCTAGGAGCCAGAAAACATTAGGTATTTTTCTTATAAGAGTCTGAAATTAAAATAAATCAGAGGAGGCAATTTATCTGTCTCGAATATAATAGTACCAAAAAGAAATTATTTATATTCTTCCTAATATGTCTGAAAATATCACTGATTCATTTACACAGCTCAAATATAGAAGCTATGAATATCTGACTGGATAGAAGCAATGACTAACTAATTAGACACATACTGTAATTGTTTTACTTTTTAAAATCAACGTCTTGTCATTAAACACAGGCATAGCTTTTTCCTTCACAGGCTGCATTCACTGCAGAAATAATCCAGTTTCACAGTACTTTAACTTCCATGGCTCAGTGATATGAAATTCTGGGAACTGTAGTTTCTTGTGGCACCAGACCTCTCTGACAAAGGTTAAATGTCTCACAAAACTACTATTCGTAGAATTCTATAGCACTGAGCTATGGCAGTAAAGTGGTGTCAAACTGGGTTAGTTCTGCAATGCAGATGCAGCCACAGAAAAGTATATTCAGAAGTATACACAAACTATCACATTTATTTTATCGGTGCTAGCCTTCACTAGATATTAATCCTTTCCCAAAAGTACACAGAAAATCCTCATTTTGTCCTAAGTCAAGAGCAGCATTCTATGCACCCACATGAACATTGTCAACTGAACATGCCTTCTTCTGTAGCCAGGAAAAAGACTAGTGGCTTGATCTTTGAGTGTTTACTTAATTCTAGATTATGTAGAATTCTGAAATCGACCGGTTTCGATCTTATTTGTCTGGCAGATCTTTTGCAGTGGTTGCTGGCGGTCAGACTTCTTCTCCTGTTCCCTTATCTGTTGGAGTTCCCCAGGGCTCTGTTCTGGGTCCCCTTCTGTTTTCTCTCTACACACTGTCCTTAGGTAAACTCATTAGCTCTTTTGGTTTCTCCTACCATCTGTATGCCGATGACACCCAGTTGTTCTGTTTTTAAGCTTGGGCATTCCCTGCTGGACTGTTTCAGTGGGATGATGTAACTATGGAAGCCTTTTATAAGGGATCTACAGAAGACCATCACTGCATTATGGTCCCACCATTTAAAAAACAAACAAACGCTAACACTTCTCTATTTGTATAAGGCTATTAGAGTCATGCTCTCCCATTACTACCATTATAGTCATAGAGTTACTACCATTACTACTACCATTGATTACTATCATTATAGTCATAGAGTTGGAAGAGACCGCAACGATCATCTGCTGTTTAATGGTACAGGCTAATTTTCCCTTATCTGTAATCCCAAAATCTGAAATATTTCAACATCCACACTTGTCAACATGGGTGGCTGAGATTCATTTTATTGTTATTGCTATGTATTTTTCTTACTGTTGGAACCTACTCAGATTCTTCGTGATTGGACAGGCTATTAATAATAATAATAATAATAATAATAATAATAATTTACATGCATATATCCCAAAATTAAAAAAAACCTCCAAAATCCAATAAACTTCTGTTTTCAAGCATTTCAGATAAGAGAAGTATCTGCATATCTGATGATATCCCCTCTTTTTTCTCCAGGCCATATATAAAGATGCTGAAAAACACCTGGTCAAGTATAACAACACTGTGGTACCCCACTTGTTACTACACGCAGATTATCTTTATAGCCAGTCTTTCAACTGGCTACAGATCCACCGCATTGTGTAGTCCATATGTTATCAGCTTGACAACAGGAATATTGTGAAGGACCTTGAAAGCCTTAATGAAATACTACAAAGATATACTACATTCACCACATTCTCATGATCTACTAAGTTATTAAATCTCTCTCACACAAAAAATCCAAGATAAGATTAATTTGGCAAGATATGCTATTGTGAAATTCAGTGTTATTTGTATAAATCTTCTAAGACTCTTTAATGCAGTATCAGCATCAATATGACCAACAGGTATATCTTTGTTCCTTATTTTACTATTGCTTTTTATTTTGTATTTTATTTTGTATACTGTCCTTTCTCTAGCAAGTTAGGACACATGCCCTAAATACCATAAAGATACCTTAAAGTCCATTTAAATAGCTTTGTCCATACATTTAGAATGTGATCAAAGGCAATATCCTTACAAATTAACACAACATATTCTTCATAAAACAGCACTGTGACAATTGTGCTAGTGTTTAGTTTAAGTAATTTATTCTTCCTCAGGGTTGCTTTTCATTACAAGTAGTCCATAGACAGAAGGTAATGCCTATAGTATAGAGAAACCCATGGTAAAGGCATACCTAGATGAACATTTAGGGATAAATAAATAAATAAATAAATAAAATAAAAACAAAAACAAATGATTGATGCTATCTCATCATGTTGCAGGGAAACATCAATTGGTAGGTGTTGGGTTTAACTTTTGCCCTGCCTGCTTGCTATTCTTTCCAATTAACTTTTCCCATGCTATTTTGAGTAATTTTTCTCTCAACTGGGCTCTGAGACAAGAAATAGGGCAATGACAAATAATGACAAATAAAAAGAGCCATTCCTTCTTAAGTTTCTAAATGATCTTTTATGAAGTATCCAAAAGTAGTCAAAACCACTTCAGCACACAGGAAGGTGTATTTTGTTGTCTTTTACATTGCAGCGCTTTATGTGTATAGGTTTCTAATCCTAGTATTGCACATACATTTCTTGGGCCTGAGGCAATGTGACCTTTGTTCTGCACATGAACATTCAACCTCTTGCACTGCTAGAGAGAAGGAAAAGGAAAAAACAAACCACACAGGCTGCATCCACACTGCAGAAATGGTCTGGTTTGACACCACTTTAACTGCCATGGCTCAACGTGATGGAATTCTGTCATTTGTCATTTGTTGTGGCACCACTGCTCTCTGTCAGAAGAGGCTAAATATCTCACAAAACTACAGTTCCCAGAATTCCAAAGCATTTAGCCCTGGCAGTCAAAGCGGCGTCAAACTGGATTATTTCCACAGCGTGGAAACATCCCTACTTTTGTTTTTTGTGGGTTTTTCGGGCTGTGTGGCCATATTCTAGAAGAGTTTATTCCTGACATTTCGCCAGCATTTGTGGCTGACATCTTCAGTGATGCCTCAGGCAAAACATCAGGAATAAACTCTTCTAGACATGGCCACACAGCCTGATAAACCCACAAAAAACTACAGATGCTGGCCATGGACTTCACATCCCTAATTTCATTTATGTGCAATGGTGTCCCCCCCCCCACCACCAAGACTTCACTCCTTAAATATCAAATACGGTTCACTTTCTGACGAGGCTCTGGTGCCTCAACAAACTAGTCCCCAGAACACGGTTAAAGCGGTGTTAAACCGGGTTATTTCTGCAGTGCGGATGCAGGCTCAGTTAACATCCAACCTCCTCTTCCTTTGTTTTGAATGTGAAACTATGTGAATAGACTAGGCCACAGCCACTGTGGTAGTAACTTATGTCACATAATTTATGTCACAGCTTGTCACATAATTTACGTCACATAACTAATTTCACATAACTTATGTGTGGAGAGTCCTGAACACCCCTCTGCCTTGTGGGCTCTGACCATAAAAGGCAATGGAGTGGTGGCAGATTCTGATAGGTGGACTGGAGTGTATTGCTAGCTGCTGATTGGACAGGAAGGAACTGTGTCGAGACCAATTTCTATATAAGCCTGTACCCACTGTACATCTGGGTCTTTGTCAGAAGGCACCCTTGAGCGCTCATGTTTACTTTTGTTTGGGGTTCTAATAAAGCTCAATATAAGTTCAGTATCTTGGATCAGAACCGTGTGGTCATTTCCTACTAGTCCAGCTGTGGTGACATCTTAAGTGTGCAGTGTTGTTTGCACACGTCTCAATGCGTCTTTGTTACTGTTTCCCCATGGCACCTGGAACTTGCCGTGTTAGTCATTCAGTGTTACACTGTGACTGTGCTTTTGTGGCTATACAGGAGGTTTCTATTGTGAAAGGTCGTTGTGAGAGGAAAAGGAGGCTCTTCCTTCCCTTCCCCCTCCAGCCTTGGTTCTACACCAGCTGCTCTCTCCCTGAAATACTTGAGAGGCCTCTTTTTCTCTTTCTCTCACTCTCCCCCACCACTAAACCAGTTCTAACAGGAAAGCAGGGAGAGAGATAAAACCCTGACTGGACTTATAACTGGAGCAGCTCTGGCTCCCTCTTCCTTCAGGCAAGAGGCTCCAGCTCCAGGCATGAAGCCCCTTCCACAGCTTTCACGCAGCTCAGCTGCTGTTGGCATTTGCTCTGAGCTGTGGCTGTTTTAACAGGGAGGGAACAAAAGTCCACTCCGCAGATTCCAGTCAGCCCTGGTGCGGCAGAACCTCAGCCTAAAACAGCGGTTGATGCCTCATTCCAGCTCAGCAACCAGTCTCAACCGGCCTAAACCGGCCTGAGCTGGATTGAGTGGCAGCTGAGGCTATAAGCTACCTCCTGAGCTCTCTCCCTCACATAAATGTCTCACTGCCCCACCCATAAAGAAACTACACTGAGGAAAAGAAGCTTATTTCTATTTTTGTGTAGGGATTTAATACTGCCAGACTGGAACTAGTCCCACTAACACTCCACTCCAGGAACAGGCAGAGATGCTAAATTGTCCTGTTCTCTTCAACAAAGGAGAAATAAAAGCAGGCTCTCACACCCCACAACTAAGGGGTGTATATGTATATGCCTATCTTTTCACCTCCAAAAATTTTAGAGGAGAAATTCCCTTCCGCACATACGCTTCTTTCTTCCATACTTCATGAACGAGTAGAGAAAATGTAAGGTCCAAAACACACTGCAGAAATAAATCCAGTTTGAGACCGCTTTGACTGCCCTGGCTCAGTGCTAAAGACTCCTGGGAATTGTAGTTTATTGTGGCACGCCCCAGAGCTCTCTCTGCCTCACAAAACTACATTTCCCAGAATTCCCTAGAACTGAACCAGGCTTTAAAGTGGCCTCAAACTGGATTATTTCTGCAGTGTGTTTTGGACCTATGTCGCTCTCCAGTTTCACTGACATGTATTTGCGTATCTGTGTAAGCTAATTGTACTTTCCAGCCCCTTCCTCAGATACATACACAGCCTTAATTGTCCCACAATGGCCCTGAAAAAGAGAAGTTACTGTATGCCATGCTATCTATAATTCCCATCACAATCCCACAAACACTGTTGCAACCCTTAGGGACCCCCCTGTAATAAAAAAAAGCCTAATTAAATGTCCTTTTATGGTGCGCTGTGCCAACCAGCATGTTACTAACAACATGCAGTGCTGCCTCCTCCTTTGTGAAAAGGCAGAAAGGAAGGAGTAGCCATTAAGTAACTACTACTAATCAGAGGCATACTCTGCCTCTCTTGGCAATGCTTAAGTAATGAGGCGGTCTACAGTGCGCTCTCTCTCCTCTGATAATATGTTTCTCTTTGAGGATAGCAGGAAATAAAAGTCCTTGCGCAGAAAATCCAACAAGGACTCCTGGCATTCACCAAGATGAAAAGACAGTGTATTTTTACAATTTGCTTCAAAGCCGTCTGATTTAAGCGATTGTTTATACAGTATATTACCCTGAGATAATGCCCCATCATTTCTTTCAATCTCAGGTATTATTAAATGTGTATCTGAGGCTTGAGGGGTCAAAAAGCAAAGGAATCACCCCTGAATATCTCAGCGATCTTGTCCTCATGAAAGCATGTATACTTGGTACCTGTGTGTAAAGAGAGTGGGAAGAGGATTGGAAGAATTTCTCTCTTCTCTATTAATTGGTTACTGTGTGTTATGCTCCCTTGGGTTGTTACACACTGACATTTGAGACAGCAGTCCTGATAGACTGAAGTGTATTTTTTGACCCAGGAAAATAACCTCAAATGAACAACATCTGTAGTAACTTGGGGCACGTAATGATGTAAATATGCCCCAAGCTACAGCTGAGAAACCCACACAGCCAAAAATAGGTGGGGAAACAGAATTTACCTCTCCCTGTATGATTCAAGTCCTTCATCACCCTTCAAAACAATTTATACTCATAGCACCCCTTTGAGGTAGAAACAAGTTACTACATTAATATGGTGTGTGCGTGTGATAAGGTCTCGGGAAACCAGTCAATGTGTGGCAGTTAACACATTTCATCTGCAATATATTCAAGACGCATATGGCAACACACAATCCTTGAATATATTGCAGATAAAATATTATAAATCAATTATGCCAGGCAACCAAGTCCTTATAGAAATAGAAATGCGGTGCAGGCCTGGCTTGTTATTTAGTTACTGCAGATTTAAGAACCTGTAAATGCTCCTAACAAACTGCCTGTCTTGTGCAGAGATTTATAAAATCTGTACCAAACCAAGAAAAAAAATAGACCTTTCAAAACCAAGGTTACTGTCTCATATCTGAAGTCTAGAAAAGCTCATGCTGCCAACTTCTTTGTCTCAAAGGTGCTTACAAGATCTCTCTACATACTGCCTCATATCTGTACCATTGATATTATTTGTAGAAAAGGAAGTAATAAAGAGGGAAGAAAGTGATGGTATAGTAAATAGGAGAAATAAATCTAGAGATCCAAATTGGGTGGAGGTGCTACAGAGACATACAGGATCATTGTCCACTGTACTGCCATTTCAGATTAAAATTGCATGATTATTGACACATTTTAAAGCCAAAGCGTAAAACTGATGCTGTCAGCAAGGATTTCTTATTTTGCTCATATGAAAAGTTCAAAGTTAACATCTTCAAAGCTATTATAAGAATGTTTTTTAACCATTAAATGGCTCATTAACACAGGAAAACATTACACTGAGACAGAGAGGATGGCCTTTAGTCTGTCAAGAAAAGATAACTGCAAATCGCTGCAATTATATCAGGATTCAGGGATAACAGTGCAATGGGAACAACTGAGTCCCTTCTAGGACTATATATAGGCTGTCAAAAATGGAAACAGAAAACCCAGGAAGTGACAAGAAATCGACTTCTGTATTTTTGGTGTATGCTATTTAAAAGTTAAAATGGGTAGTTTAAAAAGTGATACACTAGGGAAAGTGTAGAAACCAATATGAAGGGGGAATTGTTGCTCCTGGGAGTTTTAATGATCAGGTCATTCATCCTTTTTTGGGTTGGGTGGGCAGAATTCCTTGCCTAAGAGAACCCTATGAAATTAATGGGTTGGTCGTAAGTCGAAAGGTGACTTGAAGAGTCACACAGAGAGGAAAAGGACAGTCCAGGGAATTTGGAAGGGTTGGGGGCCCAGGGTCACGCTTTGCCCACTCTGACCACTATCCATAAGCAATTTATTTAGACCTTTCAGTATCTAGAGCTTTAAACATACATCACTCACAGTAATCCTTACAACCTCCCTTTCAGGCTGGCCAGAACTATGATCTCCTGATTATGAAGTAGGCTTTGAAGCTGACAGTTAAAAGCTGGCTTACAGCCCTCTAGTGAATTCATGGCTATGATGAAATTGGAACTAGCAGTCTCCTGCGTCACAGCTCATTCCTTAACTGTATCAGCGCGCTCTCTTTCTCTGCTGCTTGGTGTAAACTTTTCACATCTGCATTTGATATTGATTATTTTGGCTCAGACATTTGCTGTTTTGAAAAAAGATCTGTAGAGTGCCTGCATTTATATCTTATCACATCCTAAGGCAGTCAATTAGAAACATTTTTGGAAGTTTTCATTTGTCTCCCTCTGCTGGTCAAAGCTAGCTTTTATTTTATTTCGACTTATTAGACCCCTCATGTCTTGCAAAGACACAGCGATTCTCTTTTCTTCATGGATGTGTTTGACTTTTTCACAATCCATGTACGTTTCGGTTTGCTGTTGAATATATGTATATGTCTTTTGTCTCTGTGTGAAATTTGTTTATTTAAAATAACTAATTGCAAATTAACTGATAAACGTTCACCTTCAGAATATTTTAATGGAACTTAAAATTTGCCATGTGTTAGAATGTAAGCCAGGGGGAAATTGCTAACTGGAATGTTGAATTTCAGTCATGCATGAAACACTGGAGAGATGCCAAATATAGTACAGGGGAAAGGTGAAAAAATGCACTACCTGGGCGATGAATGAAGGCCAGATTCTGGCAAAGCAGCAGATTTGCCAGCTTCTAGAGAAGAAAGCTGAGAGGAGCTAGGGGAGCATCTAGTTCAGGACAAAATGTAAATACATCAGTACAGGGATAGTGTGGAGCTTAATAATGAGCACATAGAAAGAAATTTTGCCATATGAAGAATTACAGGGGGGAATGCACATTAAAAGGAATTTGGACAGGTATGCAGCTCTTATAACCCCCTCACGCTACACAGTGGTAGCACTTTAAATAATAATAAAATAATAAACTTTATTCTTATACCCCGCCTTTCTGCTGCAGCAGTCAAGGAGGCTTACGTGACTAGAATATATTGGAATAATACATATTCTCAATATATAAATTGACCCGCCCTTTGATATTACTTCGATATTACTTTAACTGTCAAGTTGCATCCCATGAGATTCTGGGATCTGCTGAAGCATTAGAACTCTATGGCAGAAAATTCTAAGTACTTCATAAAACTACAAATCCCAGGATTCCACAGGATGGACCCATGGCTACTGATGCCAAATTAAAGTGGTATAGTTGTATAAAGTGAAAGGGTCTATAATTATCTGTAAGTCACAGATGCAAATTTTGAAGCTGAGATGGTGGGAAAATGGCATTATGGATACTAAAAGAGAACAAAAATAAAGCAACTGCATTAGAAGCCCAGTAACTGAGAATTAATAGGATAGAATTATCCCTGTGTAGAAGATTGGGGGATATTACCTGATGGTGTAGTGGTTAAATGGTGGTACTACAGCCAAAATGTTGTGAGTTCGATACTGCAGGGCTCCAAGGTTGACTCAGCCTTCCATCCTTTCATGGGCAGGGATGTAGCTAGGATTTTAGGAAGGGGGGTTCCAGATAAGTGCCACCATTATAGTGGGCTTGGTGCAGCGGTGCAGCCAGCACACACCATATCATTTTCTAATGGAAGGGGGGGTTCCGGACCCCAAGAACCCCCCCCCCCCCGGCTCGTCTCCTCTGTCATAGGTTGGTAAAATGAGTACCCAGCTTGTTGGGGGCTATTGGCTTACAGATTGTAAACAACTTAGAGAGCGCTTAGCATTATAAAGCAGTATAGAAATGGAAGTGCTATTGCTATATGTTTAATTAATTAGAGAATTTAAGAACCTTGACAAAATCACTGTGGTGGAAATCCCAAATAATAAAACATTGGAAACATTCTGCCATTTTCCTGGTCAACATTCTAAGAGCCCTCCTAGAAATGGGGCTGGATCTCAGAGCCAAAGTTCAGAGACCCACAGACCAACCCCTTCTCCATGACCGAAGGAGCAGGGAGCAGTGGCTTGACGTCATGTCTTTGCCAGCATGGTCAATCCAGGGCTCTTCAAAGTTTATGCTGCTTACCACATAATTCTCCCTTCTCCTTCCTGTTTTCCTTCCTTCCATCCTATTTAAGTTTTACAATTAAGAGATATCTGGCCAGGCATCTATACTATTATTATTATTATTATTATTATTATTTTATTTTATTTTTTATAACATATGCTACCTTTATCTGACAAAAGGGTGCCCAACTCCCCAATTCCCTTAATATCAAGGCAGCAGAAGGAAACACATTTTATTTCTGAAACTGTAGTAGTGTTATGATTTAAGATAATTTAAAACTGTGAGACTGTGCAATGTTAAGAGCATTTTTGGCAAAAAAATAAGTTAATGGCTGTGGTTTACTTTAACATACCAAAAATGTAAAATATATTGTAAAACATTAAATAGTGCTGCGGGAGAGAGATATGCTAGTTGTGTGTTTTACAAATGAAGTATAAACATGGCTATCTAATGAGTACTCCTCTATAATCGTATCTGAGAGTGGCCTTGAGATAAAGTGAGGCTGCTATAACTTGAATGAACATTTCAAACAAACAACATCACCAGCTATTAAAAAGAATTATGTGCTGGAACAGCAAGAATGAAACCAATTAGATGGGGATCATTTCTGGACTTAATCCATAGTGATACTTAGGTTCCACTGTGAGATCAGAACCTGGAAATGACATGTTAAACATCACAATGTTTCTTGTAATGTTACTTCTCTTTTAGTAATAAGAGACAATGTTGTTACATTTTAATAGTGTAATTAAAATGACATAAAAATATTTTTTTTGCCTAATGAGTAATATGTACTACAGATGCCAAAGTGTTACTTTGGTGGGGATTTTTTAAAAGGGCATTATTATTATTATTATTATTATTATTATTATTATTATTATTATTAAAAAGTAATGCTGATATTAACACATTCATATTATCTTACTTTACCTATCAGTAACATCAATAAAGTATTCCTCACCAAAATCAGTAATAAATGGGTGATATATCTCTGAGAGTTGTTTGTAAGCTCTGTGTGAGATGCATGTGTTATTGACCCAATTTGAAACTTTGATGCCATCAAATTAATCATAAATGAAAATAAAATGTTGCCCACAAAGTTCAATACTGTTATTTCAGTACTGGTCATTAGTAAAAAGGAGGTTTTGAAATGTATTGACAAGAGAGTCCTATATCTGCAGAATATATACTGGCTATTAAAATCACTCTAACAGGAAAAAAAAAGTAAAAGATGGGCAATATTTTTATTGGGACCAATCAGAGTGTCACAAAAATATGCAGGTTGTCAAGTTCTCCCAAACTCTATCATATTACAGTAGATGGTTCTAAAAGTAGGGGACTAACATGGCTATCTTTCTTGTTTGCCTATAGTAAAAGTCTTATATTATATATCAGAGAAAAAGTGCCAAGATGTCAAGAGGATGATGTTGTAGTTATTGGACAAAGTGATGGAAGCTACCAAAAAAACAAAAAAACAACAACAACAACCCCAATTAGAATTCCTTTTAAAAATAGAAAGTCTTGGACAGTTTGGGAGAATAAAAAATTCAGGCACATCAGCTGTAATTTTTTCTCTGGAACCCTTGACCATATCAGAGCTATTGAAAATGCCCTAAGAAGTGCTGTGATAAATACTGTCAATTGTAAAATTTCCTGCACAACTGAGTTCTTCATGTAAACCTTCAGAAGAAAAGCCTGGTTCTGTTTCAGTCTGCATTCATTCACATTATGTAATGTTTGCTTACCTTTTGTTTAGTACTTTAATAACTTAAGTATGAAAAAAAATCTGTTTTTCAAAATGACAAGAGATTTTTTTTAAAGTTCTTCTTATATTGTGTTGATGTTGTATTGATTTATTGGTTAGCTGTTTTGCTGTTATGAAAAGATATCCCTGCAATGAATGCTCTGTGATGCCACAACTTGACATGCAATTTCCTCCATTGCGATCCTGGTAATGTGTTATATAAATCAAATCAAATAAAAGCTTTAACAGAACAACAAATACTGCTTCAAAAGGGAGATACGAAACATAAAGTTTATCTGTTTCAAGAGCCCCATCAAACCTGTAAATGCTAATAATTTTATACAATCCAAATAGCTACTTTTATCAAGCTTTCTCAGACCATGTTTTCTCATACATGTTCAAAATGGTATCCACTCAACACAGTCAATAGCCTTTTCTGACTCTTTAGAAAATTTGCATAGGCTAATCATAAATACTTCCGCTAGCTGTACTTCATAATTACAAACCTGCAAAAAAGCCCTCCCCTTTAGTGATTTGTGGGAAGACCTGTGAACTGGGGTAAAATGTTTGTCAAATGCACTAATGATATCTGATGCATAATTTTTCCTTTCATGACTTCCCTTGCAAGGAGTGCAGCATTCATTCTGAACTGACTTGAAGATGCCATGTAGTTAGTCATATGTGGCTACCAAATGGCATCTGAAATATAATTCAGAGCAAGGACAAGAAGCATAGCCATTATGTAGATTGGTTTTAAAACCTTTTGCTACTAATTGGAATCAAATATTGCTTATTCTCCAATTAACCATTTTTATTTTTGAAAATTAATGTAGTGCTTTATTCTGTTCCCAAAGGCTGTTTAATACTATTTCAGATATCTCTGAGAGTGTTGGGAGCTCTCAAGATGAGACAGGGCATAGAGAAGCTAAGTGGGCAAAGATGTTACTCCTAAACCACCTGGTTTACCAAGGGGTATCTGAGAGTTGCTGAAGTTCTAGATATTTGTAGTGGGTTGTGTTTTTGGAAGACTGATGGGGAACAGTGTCTGGATTTCTTCTATTCTATTGTTGTGATATGTACACCAAGGTGTTCAGAGGCTTATATAAATTATTTTAATAGGCCGCTTTCTCCCTGCCCGAATTTCTTGTAACCCCTTAGAAGTGCCTTGTGGAAAGCAAACATACCATAACCTAAACCTCTTTGCAGATGGCAGGTTTGAGGTGGGAGCGGAGTCAGGGTGTGTGTCACATGGACACCACTCCCCCACTGCACCCCGATGCCGGCCTTTATAGCCGATCCGTCGAGGCTGCAAGTAGTCCTAGGAGCATAGAAAGTTCCATGTATTTTCATAGTCCAGATTTATCTCAGATGCTTTTAGCTAACAGGATGTGAGTGAACATTCTTCCCCCCCTTTTATATCTGTCACTACATCTTTTCCCAACTATTTGCAATTATTAAAGCTGTATATTATATCATTACTGGTTACATTTAATTTAGAAAACTCTTGAACTGTGAGGCAAGCCTTCAAAATAATAGTGTTTTATCTTCTGTTTTGAACTGAAGTTCAAATGGTCCTTTGTTAGGACACTGACAGAGAAATTAGTTTTCTGAATTTTGACAGACCCAAAGGTGAACCTTCTGTTATTTTGGGATCTGAAACAGTGAGGTTAAGTATGAAGATTTGTTTACTAACTCTCATTTAATATATTATTATTTATTAAATTTATTAAATTATTTATTTATATGTGTTCAACTACTGCATTTGAACTTTGAGTGTGACAACTGTTAAACTCCCTGAAATGTGCCTTCTAGAAGTTATATGTTACCTTTACCTTGGTCTGATGACTTGGATTCAGGCATACTGACTCAGCTAACAGATAGTCATTAATTCAGTCAAGAGTACTTTTGTTGGTCTTCAACCAATGGCAGCAAAAAGAGAATTGAAATGAGAACAAGAGATACATTTATCCAATGGGATCTAGCTGTACTAGTGAAAATAATAATAATATTTATTTATAGACCGCTATTCTGCAATGATCATAGTAAAAATTGCAATACAGTACAAAAAATTGCAAGGCTTCTCTCCCCCTCAAGATGGTGGTCGGGGGGAGGGCTCAAATGTCACGAGGAAAAATACTGTTTCTCTTCAGTATGAGCTAGAATCAATGGGTAGGTCTTCCAATAACAGTGTCATGTAATCTCACATGAAGATGGTACACATCCCCAAGTAAGGCAGACAGACTTTTGGAGGCTACCACCCCCTTTCTTCTTGGGCCTCTAACACCTATTTCTTGTTTGTGCAGTAGCCAGCCGGCTAGCGATAACTGCACTTGCCACATACTTCTCTCTTGTCTCAGGAGATTATCACATGGGAGGCAAGTGTCCTCCTCCCATCATTAAATCGTTTCATTTGGGCGATCAGGGGAAGATTATCACACCCCTGCATGCTTATTCCGTGATTATCCCGTCAGTAAACAGTAATGGAGGCATCATTGGGTATTAATGGAAACTCCCATTAATACATAATGATGTGTCCATTACTGTTTACCAACAGGATAAGAACGGGATAGGCACATGGGGGTGTGATAATCTTTCCCCCAATCATGCAAATGAAATGATTTAATGATGGGAGGAGGATGCTTACCTCCTTCATGTGATAATCTCCACTGTCTCAGCCTCAGCCTCTCATGTTTGAATACAACAGTGGCAGAAACTCAGCCCTACCCCTCCCTTTCCCCCATGCCAGCCTTATAGCAAAAGGAAGACTGGGTGGCCAGCTGCTTGGCTGCTGCTCCCAGAGCTGCAGCAGCTGGACAGTTAGTCACCTTGGGAGTAGCAAAGGCCAACACAGATGAGAGGCTTCTCAGTTGCTACTTGGCCAGCTTCTCAGTTGCTGCTCCCAAGGTGACTGAGTGCAAAGGCAAAGGCTTCCCTGGTGCAGCCAGCTTCCCACTTTTCTCCCCAGTAATGAAGGACTTACAGTCTGAGAGAGACAAAGGACTCTTTCAAAGAATCAACCCCAGAAACTCTTCCCTCTTCTACTCCAGAGATGTACCTTATCCACACAGCTTTAAGGTATTCCCCCCCCCCCCCCAAAATTGTTCCTTCTGCTACCTGTTCTCTTGGCCTGATGAAAGAAAGCAGGAAGCAACAGTGCAGGTCCAATTTGCCAGCCAACTTCCAGGAAAATTCACAAATCTTAACCAGGGCCCCAAATTTTAAAGCTATTTTTTGTTGCCACTTCTCCCCCACTGCCACATGCTCTAATTCCTCATCCCCACCATGGTCTAAAGGCCGTTGGTTTCCCTTTCTTGCATGCCAATACTTTGACTGAAGGCACCCTTGCTGCCCCCTTTTAACACAATGTCCTCCTGTTGCCCCCTTTTCTGTCATTGCCCCCAGGGGGCATGCCGCCCACTTTAGGAATTACTGATCTACAGCTTTCTTCTTCCATTGCTGGTCAACAAAGTTGCTGGCAGCATTTCCAATCTGGCAGAAGCATCAGGAGAGGAGTATGGCAGTGTGGTGGTTGCCATTACTTCCTCACACACAGCAAGTGTGCAATAACTTTTCCTTCAGATATGATTACCCTACATTTGGCATGTGCATGTCTTTAACAACTGAAATCTGCTGGAAGGGCCCTTGTCTGTGGGAGCAATATAGTACAGTATATGAGGACATGGAAGAGGGCTTTCTCAGCTGTGACAACCTAGTTGTGGAATGCCCTCTCATTTGAATCCCAATTAGTGCTAACCTTAGTCTTGTTTTCCCATGATTCTCTCACATTAGAGTTAGCAAACTTTGCATGCCCATTCACACTATCTGTTTGATAACTCCTTTTTTGTTTGTTTTCCCATATCTGTCCCCTACCTGCATCATTCTAATACTCAGTCATTTTCTTTTTTTCTTCTCTCTCTAAGAACATTAGATCATATATTTGATTATGAACAGTGGTTTGACTACAACTCTGGAGATCAGGTTTCAGTCACTGCTTGGCCATGGAAACCTGCTGGGTGACCTTGAGTGAGCCACATACTCTCAGCTCCAGAAACCCTCCGTAATAGGTTAACCTTAGGGTTGCCATAAGTCAGAAAAGACTTGAAGGCACACAGCAACAAAATTGTAAGTAAAGCTATTTTTTGACATTTAGAAAGAAGATTAAGCTTATTTACTTTCTCAGCTAGGCCCTCTCTGTGTGTGTGCAGGTAAACTACCGTGGGACTCGTTGTTAATCAGTTGTTACCTTGCCAATTGATTACTCTGTCTGAAAAATCAACTACCTCCCACATTTCCTAACCCTTAATTCCATGGAATGGCCCCTGTGACTTAATGCATTGCACTGCTGCTACAATGAAAGAAAGTCAAAACAAATCAGCAGAGTTGCCATTTTTCTCCTTGCCTGACCCCATACTTCTTTTTCCTTCCCAAGGGAGACAGTCATAAAAGTTTGCCTTTTGTCAGGCTGGAAAAATCAATTTGGCAAAAGACATGCTTTTACAATCATCTCCCTCAGAAAGGGAAACAGAAGTGCTAGGAAGCACGCGGACAGGCAAGGAGGAAAAATGGCAACTCTGCCCATCTGTTTTGGCTTTCTTTTCGCATGCAATAAGGCTTTAACATGTTTTATTTGGTTTAGGGTTTCATGGACTCCTTCCATCCCATGGACCTAGCAGATGTAATAGGACTGTTCACTCTAAACCTCTTTTTAACTAGATGTCTGTGGTCTGTGTAAATTACTATAACTAAATTTAGAATTTAAACACCCACATCAGGAAGAACACAAAACAGAGATGTAGGAATGGAACATTAAGAATGCAAAATGCACAGTTAATATAATACCATATGTTGCATAGATTATACTTTGTTAATTGTCTTCAACAGGTCATGCATTTTTACAATTCTATTTTTATTTTATTTTTTACATTCTTTAGGATGTACCGTCTTTCTAAAAATGCAGTAGAGAATGCTGTTCTGTAGATTCTATATTCATACATGAAAGGAAAGGAGACCATATTTAGATAAATAAATCTTGTTTGTTTAATCCTCTAACTGGGGGTTGTGTACTATGTCAATTTTACAACAAGAGTACTTTTTATATTTTTAGAAAGCAACTATCAATTGCATATCCTCTAATTTCCCTCCATTATTTTTTATTTCCATTTTGGCAGCTGCTAGGAGCTATAAAATAAGGTGCATGTTGAACTTTTGCATGACATCAGAAATTGTGAGACATTCTAGCAAGGGCTTAACCTGCACCATCAGTTAGGTTATGTCTGAAATCCATAAAACCTGGGTATATTCACAGAGGATGAAAAGAGGATGTCTCTGACTAGACAATCTCTACAACAGTTTAGTGAGAGATTTTTATTGATGTAGTGCAATTTTACTCAAGGCATGTTTTTTCCCCCTAATATTGCTGCAGAGGTAGATGTCAGAGTCATCTTAATATAATTTGTATAATATTATTACAACAATTCCTTTACTAAATATCCACACAAAGCCAAAATAAAAGCAAAACCAACAATGCAAAGTACAAAAACAGCCATTTATAAGCATAAGAAGTGAGTTGCTTTGAGCTCCCAGTGGCAAAAATGTTGCAACAAGCTGGATTTGGAGTGTAAGGAAAGGATGATGGGTGAGGAGAAAAGGCCAGGCAGCTATCTCTGTTCTGCATCACAAGTCCCTTTTTCAAAAGCATAGCAGATGTCCACAAAATTGTCAGTCTTTTCAGGTTTTATGGCCATTCTAATGCTATGCTTCAGTACTTCTGACAGTGTGATTGTTGAGCTAGTGTATGTTGGGAAATACACAAAAGATTTCCAGAACTTTGCTATCTCTGTGCAAGCAGGTCTTAATGATAGTGATATTAACTCATTATGGGAAAGATACTCATCCCCCTGCAAACATGATAACAGCAACAAAAATATGGTTCCACATGTCTTGATAAGATGCCTCATTACTGAAATTAGCCATATAATCTGGCCCAAAAAATTGACCATAGGAACAGTACTGTCACATATGTAGCAGGGAATCTTCCCTTGCCCTCCTCTTTCTTGCATATGGTTGGTCTAGCCGGATTTAAAGACAATGACAGACCATCCTTGGAGCATTCACTTGTATTTGAACTGACACCAGTGAGGGGGAGAGCGAAGAAGAAGACCAGTGGAAGCATCTAGTTTTGGGAGGTTCAGGTCCGCATCCAAGGTTATTTTTGATCCCATTAATTTTCCATCCAAAAGCGGTTTATACACTAAACATTACTGCCTCTTCCTTATGTTCAACTAAGCAACACATAAGGTCTCAAAGTGTACTAACAATCTGGGAATCCTGTATTTCAGTCATATATAATATGCATTTTGTATATGCATACTGTACAATGGGCCCTTGGTATCTGTTGGGGTGTCGACCCAGGACTCTCTACGGATACTATAATCTATGGATGCCCAGGTCCCATTGTATTACAATGGTGTAGTAAAATGTTTTCACTTATATAAAATGGCAAAAATCAAGGTTTGGTTTTGGAATTTATAAAAATACTTTCAAGCCATGAATGGTTGAATTTGTGGATACAGAGAGCCGACTGTACACAAATATGAAAATATGAAAGCCAGTGTGGGGTAGTGGTTTGAGCATTGGACAAGAACTCTGAAGAGCAGGGTTCAAATCTCTGCTCAACCATGGAAACCCATTGGGCAAACTTGGGCAAGATTTTCCACCTCAGAGGAAGACAAAAGCAGACCCCCTCTGAAGAAATCTTTCCAAGAAAACCCTGTGAAAGGTTTCCCTTAGGGTTGCTGTAAATCAGAAACAACTTGAAGGCACACAAGAGCAACATATGCACATATATTTTATGTGGTTTTTTTTAAAAAAAAAGTTGTATATATGAATGTAGAAATATTTTATTGCTTAATATTATATATATTTGGGAGAACAATTTGTGTTTATTAACACTGTAGAAGGTTTGTATATCACTGTTGCCTCTGTGTTGTTGTGTGCTATTATTAAACAAAAGTAGCAAAGGCTGCTGTTTTTTAGAAGAACTGGTAAAACCACCTCTGGGTACTACTATCCTAAGAATATACAATGAAATTCATTGAGTTGCCATAAGTCAGCAAGTGACTTGAAGGCACATAAAACACACACACACACAGTAACAATATTTTCAGAACAGAGAATTGAGCTGTTGGTGTGAGATAAGAGCTTGTGTACCAGCTTCCCTCCCCCAAATCCTTGGGCCTTGCTTTCCACATAGTTTTTTGAAATGGATTCTTCACCCCTTTTATCTCAAAGATAAAAAATAAATAAGAAGAACTATGATCAGGCAGAAGTAGAATGACTGTCAAGGTACAGAGTGCACATTTTTGGTTAGAGGAATTCTCACTTTCAGTTAGAAGAAATCATAATAAAACGTAAGGCCCATTAATTTTGATAGTGCCCAGCAAGCCTAGGCAGAAGAAGCTTAATTAATTCCATGATTTAACATCTACTTGATGTTCATCACAATTTCTTTTTCTCAGTTGATTTAAGTGTTTTGAGATTTCTATTCTCAAAAGGAGCCCCTCAAATGTAGCCCCCAAATATTTAAAAGAAGCTGGCTTCTTTTGATTTTGATATTTCTTTTTGGTTATTTTTTTTTAAAAAGCAGCAACATATTTTATTAAGATCACAGATCAGACATAAGCCAGATGGTTGCAAGGCAATAAGAAATCAAGAAAAAGAAATGGCAGCTCACAAGTAAAAAAAATCCTACATACATACATGGGTGGCAATACAGCAGCCAGTACTAAATCAAGATTAATAGTATTCGCTGGAACTGAGACCACAATAGAGTTTGATCAGTTTACATCTGGTAGAACGTGCTAAATTACAAAACATAGGCAACCTTCAGCATAGATTATTTGGAAGAATTCAAGAGAGGCCTGCCTGGGAACTGCTTCAAAATTGGGTTTATCAGTCCAGAACAAATGTTCTTATAATACAGGTAATATAGCAGAACATAGTCCACCATATCAACTTGGCAAGGGCAGATGCATTGCACATAGGTGGTTCATAAGTATGTCCCTTCCAGTAGAGCAGATGGAGGGAGATAGCTTAACTTAAAAAAAAATCTTTGAAAACTATTGGGAAAGTTCTCTTGGTTAAAAATATATATCAGATAAATTATTGACTGGATTAAGAAGCCATATTTTGCAAATTTTGAAATAACTGATTCTCAGTTCATTTCTGCACTCAGTTCAAAGAGCCGGTTTTTATGCTTAATTAGCCCCAAATGGCTAAGGATCGTTTTCTCCTATGTGAACCAGCTCAAGGATTATGATCAAAGTCACAGGACAGGCATCCTTCTTCCCTTTCCCCTCCCCTGTTGTTGGACGTCCGGCAGGTTGTAAACACCACTTAGTTTGTTTTCTTTTGGGCACCATTAATCAAAATCTTTCGATTTGCCCAGATTTGATGATGTTTTACTACCTTATTTTTAAAAAATCTTCCCTTATAAATTGTTTAATCTGTCTTTCATGTGTTTATTGATGTTTCTACGTAAATCATTCTGGGACTCCTTACAGACTGAAGAGTATGTTAGGAAGCATAGGTTTTAGTGACAGAAGCAAAAAGGATCAAATGAAGACAGCAGGTAGGCAGGCAAGAAAGAACGGAAAGAAAGAAAGAAAGAAAGAAAGGAGTAAAATACTGGTTTTACAGAACATAAGATTATACAACGCAAATGTACAGGGGATGCACAACTCTCTTGTTGCAACAGTTCCACTGGCTGCTGGTTTGTTTCTGAGAGCAATTCAAGGTGTTGGTTATGACTTTTAGAGCTCTATTTGGCTCAGATCCAGGTTAATGAAGCACTGTATTCTCCCTTATGAGCCTGCCTGTGTTCTGAGATCTTCTGGAGAGGGCCTTCTCTTTGTTTCACTATCGACACAAATAGACCTGGTGGGAACATGGAGGAAGCCTTTCTCGATGGCTGCTTCCAGGGTCTGGAACTCCATTCCAAGAGAGGTTCCACTGGTATCCTCTTCATCCTCTTGCCTTTACCTTCCTCCCCCTCACCGCTTCTTCCAACAGCTGCCTTGTCCACTCCACCAAGCCACATTGTTCCATCCCCCTTCCATGACTGAAGGCAACCTCCTCACTTAGGTAGCTCACCTTCCCCTTCAGGGTTTGTCCAGTTGCATTACCTGCTACGATGACCCCCCTGGTGTGTGCCTGCCCCCTCCAGCCATTTGAACTGCTAGTGAGGTGGATGGTTCTGTGGCCTCTGTGGGCCCTTCAGAGCCTGGTATGGCTGCCATGCTGGACTCTGAGGGGAAGGAGCCGTTGGCCCGTTACACATGAGCTTAAAAGTACGCGCAGAGCGCGTACTAGGGTTAAGGCAGGGCGGTGCTTCTGCACCGCCCTAACCCTAGTGCGCGCTGTGCGTGCACAAAATGGCAGCAGCCGTTCCACACGGCTGCCGTCATCGATACGTCACAGCCGTGCAGCCTCCAAACGAGGCGGTGCGGTTGTGACGTATTGGGGTCGCGGCAGGGCACCTAGGGCGCCCTTTCCGCGACCCCGGAAGGAGCTCCGTTTCGGAGTTCCTTCCTGGTTTGGTCCGCTGGGCGCAGCCTTTAGACGGCTGCGCCCAGCAGACCAAAGGAGAAAGTGGCCAAATGGCCCCTTTCTCCTTCTCCCCACCGCCGCGGGGTGTCCTTGGGGCTTGAAGCCCCAAGGACACCCCTTTCCAGGCTGCGGGGAAGGGGCCTTTTGCTGTTTCCCCGCAGCCCGGAAAGTGGCAGATCGGGGCTTCAGCGGCTGTCGCTCTGGCCTCTGAGGCCCCGATCCGGCAGGGAAAGGTGCGCCTGCAGGCCGCCCCAAAAGGGCGGTCTGTAACACACTGTTGTCTCCAGCAACAGCCGCTGTTGAGGGGAGCAGTTTCACGGGTTCCAAGGGCTCTTCAGACTCAGATGGGAAGGAATCACCCCTCAGCAGTGGCCACTGCTGAGTGGACAGTTCTGCGGCCTCTAGGTGGCTGTTTGGATCTGGCACGGGTGCTCAGGGGAGCACTTGTGCCAGATCTCAAACAAAAGCCATCACCTGTACCAGCAGCACCCGCTGCTGGGGGTGGTGTTGCTACGGTTCCAGAAAGCCCTTTTCAGTCTTGCATAACTGTTTAGCAAGTGAGAAAGAGATGTGATATCCTTTCTGCACCAATCTCATTCAGGGTACCACCCCAATGTGTGTACACCTAGTGTGGTCTGCACCCACATCACCCCCACCCCTGTGATACCACTGGGTGTGTTTCCTTTCTGCCCCCACCCCAAGTCACACCATCTTTCTCTTTCTCTTTGAATTCTCTGTTGAACCAGCCTCCATTCCTTTGCTAAGCCTAGCTCTCAACTGAGATGGTGGGATGGCAATGGAAAGTTGGTGTAGGCAAAGGTGAAGCAGACATTTTAAAAAAGCCCTGGACATTTGAAAAATCTGCCTGGCCAGAAATTTTAGCTCTGAAAAAGAGGACATGCCTGGAAGAAGTATGGTAACCCTAAGAATGATACTGTACTATTTGTCTGTGTTTTATTTGTTGTTTTGAATGGATATGGTTTTTTTTTTTAAAAAAAATCTGGTGTTAATTTATGGCTATATTTTGATGTTTTTAAATTTTTGGTATATGTGGTATATTTTAAAGCAATTTTGTAACTATTATAAGCTGTCTTGGAATAACACAACAAGAAGAAAACAACACATATCTTCAAATTGTTTTCCTCATAGCAGTCTATGAAGTAGACCCAGGTTATACTACAGCATACTTAGATTGCTTAGATCAATTTTACTCCCTTTAAGCCATGTAATTGTACTCAACAGCACTACCCTGTTGGGTATAAATATGATGCTGACTGGGAAGACTGAAGTGTTCTATAACTGATTTTTATGCATTCCCATTCTTAATGTTTGATTTATGTCCATTTATCACCTGGTGTAGAGACTGGCTCTCATGAGGTCTCTCCTGCCTACTTTATCACACCTCTTTCTGGTTCCCAGCCAGCATCATGCTACATTCCAATAACTTCCCCCATCATTCATGTGGTTATCTACTCATCTTGGCTTTAGGCAATAGCTTTTCTTCGAATGTTGTCCCCCAGCAACCATAGTTAAAACTGAACTTCTCACCTCATCACCATACCAACAAGTTTTGCATTTCTGTTACTATTCACACACACACACACACACCTGTTCACTCATGAATATAAATGCCTGTCTATAGGCACTTCACTCCATGCACCTAATGAAATAGACTCAGGGCCAAAACACACTGCAGTAATAATCCAGTTTGAGACTGCTTTAACTGCCCTGGCTCAGTGCTAGGGAATCCTGGGAATTGTAGTTTGTGGTGGCACCAGAGCTCTGACAGAGAAGGCTAAATGTCTCGCAAAACTACAGTTTTCTGAATCTTCTCTGAAGCTGCTAGCCACAATGCTGGCGAAACCTCAGGAATTAATTCTTCCAGAACATGGCCACATAGCCCCCAACCCCCCAAAAAAACTATGGATGCTGGCCATGAAAGCCTTCAACTTCACATTGCTACTGTATCCCTTTGCATAATAAGTGATACTCTCATGTATGGTGATGTAAATACAAGGGCATTCAAGAATAACTCTGATTGCTCTAAAACTGCCTCCCACTCCTGGATTATGCTTAAGTTCAAGACAGTTTTCTTACGTGTTTGTAAACCACCAACTAAAGCTTTGTAAAATTTTAAATTATGATTTTAATGTTGTGTGCTCCACACTTTCCTGAACACTGAGAAGTTCTAGGGCCATCACTACTACTCAAATTTTTTCTCCTGTAGAGGTCTGAGCACTGGAGACTGTGTTTTTATAAAATGTACTTTCTTTATCAATATATTTGTTGTTGTTACAAAATGTCAAGATGACTCCAAGTTAGTCCACCCTATAGGTATGTAGAGGGATCTTGTAGCACCTTTGAGACTAAGGAAAGAAGTTGGCAGCATGAGCTTTCGTAGACTTAAGTCTACTTCCTCGGATGAAGAATTAGACTTAAATCTATGAAAGCTCATGCTGCCAACTTCTTTCCTAAAGAACTTCTTTCTTTAGTTAGACTCAAAGGTGCTTCAAGATCTCTCTACATACTGATACTACAGACTAACACGGCTATGTCTTGAATCCACCCTATTATAGGATTTTCTTGGCAAGATGTATTCAGAGGAAGTTTGCTATTGCCTTGTTAGGCTGAGAGTGTGTGCCTGATCCAAGGTCATCCAATGGGTTTCCAGGACTGAGCATGGATTTGAACCTGGCTCTCCCAGAGTCATAGTCCAATGCTGAAAACCACAACACTGTGCTAGCAGTCTTAATATACAAAGGTGGAGGAAAACATAAAATTCACCACCCCAGAAAAAGATACATCCACAAGGGCCTTCTTTTCCTTCAGCAAAACCCAAATGCTGTTTACATAGGGGGAGGGAGAGCTCCCTGCTGGCCCTTCTCTTTGCCAGAGGATTGGAGCATGTCATGTTCTGCAGTGTCACTTTGCATGGATCTTGTATAATAGTGAAGAGAGCTCTCCAATTATGTCCCATTGACCAAACATGAAACAACCACATTGGGCCATTATTCTGTGATTTGCCTAAGAAAAGGAACCAGCTCTAAGTCCATTATTATGATCAAATGTGTATGTAAACACATTTGAAGTGGTAGCTTTGTTTTAATTGCCCATTGTATTTACCTAAAATGTGCATATAGTGGAATTAATCACTAGATACTTGCTTTTTAAAAAACTTTATTTTATTTAAAAAAAGAGTAAAAGATACTTTATTCATTACATTACATACATACATTTACGAGCAGCAAATGTTTCGTTTCTTTTGTTTTCCAATAAATGAGTAAAAACCTTTAAGGGATAGATACTTACCAACTAGTAGTTTGTGAGGCTGGACAACAAGAATTTGCCCTTCACTTAAGAAAATACGTCACAGAATCCTTCCTTGGGATTTTCCAGATAAAGGTGAGTAGATGTCCAATGGAGCACCAAATATTTTTTTAAAAAACGCATTTGTAATCATATTGACCATAAGTGACAAAAAACTGGGCAAGATTTGGGGGACTTTACTGGATTTAAATAAGACCACTCTCTTATTTACCCACTTAACTGAATAAGCAGTTATAAAATTTAGATTTAGTGGCAAAGTATGAAATCTTGATGTATGTTTTTGGATGGAATTACGATACCTTACAATTTAACAAGCAAAAGCTACCACTCATCAGTTGAGGGAAACATCATTTTGAACATTACCTTTTCAGTTTTGTTTTAAAAGTCCATAAAAAGAAAATATGACCTTAATTTTTTTCCTACAAATATTAAGCCCTTGTATCTCGCAAACAGAGAAGGCTAGATTACAGGAGCATGAATTAAAACCTTATACTCACTAGTTTTTCCTTTATTTCGCCCAATAAAATAATGTAAGTGAACTCAATTGTTATTCTGGAATGACTAATATGACTCACTAGATAAGGAAACAATGCTTAGGAAAGTAGAAGGCAGTAGGAAAAGAGGAAGACCACATTCCAGTTGCATTGACTCAATCGAGGATTCCACAGCCAAGAGTCTGCAAAACCAGAGTTGGGCTGTTGATAGGATGAGTTGAAGGTCTCCCATTTATAGGTTTGCCATAAATCAAAGTCAACTTGATGGCACTTAACGGCAAAGATTTAAATTAGAACTATGAAACACAATTGTTAGTGCCTGGCTGTTTTTCCTCAATGCACTTTTGTGTCAACACTACCATCTGCTGGACATCTACAGTACTACACTAAAAGAATTAAAATTTTAAAAGGAACTACTTGTAACAGAAAAATGAATTCAATAATCAATGAATATGCAATTTTATCATCAATACCACATCTACAATCAATGGGAAGTGATACAGTGGGAAGGATCCCCAAGCAGGTTATTTTAATTTTTGGGGGAAAACTTCTAATTTATTCAAGAGTAAATTCTATTATTTTTGTATAATATGAAATATAATAAAAGTCTCTATACATAATTTATTATTTATGAATTTTATAATTTATAAGGCATGTGATGGCTTAGTGATTAAGACATCAGTTCTGATTATGGGAAGATTGGAAGGTTGGCACTTCGAGGCCTGAGTACTGCATGATGGGGTGAGCTCCCATCATTAGTCCTAGCTTCTGCTAACCTAGCAGTTCGACAGCATACAAATGCAAGTATAGTTTGCCCTTTGTTTATGCGGGGGTCTGTTCCGGACTCCCCCGCGTAAAACAAATAATGCCTATGTTTGAGCCTCATTTAAAAGAATGGGGCTCGTGCATGAGGCGTGATGGTGCGGCGGCGCACGTGCGTCATGGGCACATGCCCCATTCATCCCTATGGGATGCGCCACCCCTTCCTCTCCACACGGCTTTCAGCGTATGCTGAAAGCCACATAAATCGCACCTGTTATGACGCGGACACACTGTAGATAAATATGCAATGACTTGAAGACATACAACAACAACAACAACAACAACAACAACAACAGCAAAGTGATTGCATCAATTGTACAGTATATCACTCTGAGTTTTTCTGATATGGGGCAGACAATCAAATTAACCTGTTGGTTATTGTGCCTGATATCATTTGCATTCAGAGTCAAAACTTTTATACAATGTTTGTGCCATGTTGTGAATTTCTTCTTGTAGTGTTAATTGTTATGTCCCTGATGGCGGTGTACCCCTTTGTTGTGCAGTTCTATCCTCAGTGGAGTATTTATGCAGTGCTAGTTTTCAAGGAGACTGAGGGAAGGGGATGTTAAAAAAAACGCCCCTCCTCCACCTCATGGAGCCCAGTGGTCCTCAAACTTTTAATCCTTGGGACCTCCCCCCCTTTACATCTACATGTGGATGTCACCCTCCCCCAATGTAGTACAGTCAGCCCTCCGTATCCATGGATTCTTTATCCATGGATTTAAGTATCCACGGTTTGAAAATATTCAAAGAATATATAAATTCCAAAAAGCAAACCTTGCTTTTGCCACTTATTGTATACACAATTGTATATCAAGGAGATATATAATTAAGGGAAACTAATTTACTGTGCCTTTATATTTAATGGGACTTGAGTAGCCTTGGATGTTGGTGTGTGTGTATGTGTGGGTGTGCATGTCCTGGAACCAAACCCCAGCAGATACCAAGGGCCCACTGTATATGAAAAATATATTTTGTTTATTTAGTGTGTGTATTTTCATTTGCACATTCATATGTATTCATATTTTAACATTCTGTAAGGAAATAGCATTGTTCAAATTAAAACAATTTCGTTTAAATAAATTCAATATTTTACTCAATGCATGTGCAAATTTGACCCATAAAAACGTTTGGAAAGAGGAGGAGGAGGGGATCAGAGCCTCCAAGTCTCACCTTCCCCTTGAGCAACTCTCACACCCCATGAGGGTCCTGCCTCAGCAATGACCCAGTACTATTCCTGTAACGTATAGTATGTGTGTTGTGTGTGAAGGAGGGAAATTTCATTGTAGCATTTCTGTAGGGCAAAGCCAGTATTAAAACTACTTTACAAAATATTATGTAGGCCACCAGGCTATTCGCTGTAGCAGAGCACATTATATTTTCCCCTGCATTGCATTATACTGCTAGCAATGGTTTTTGGAAGAATAGTTAAACGTGCAAATGATTGCATGTAGTGTATGCTTCTTTCAATTATGAAGAACGACTGTACTGAATAAGACTTGGTCTGAAATAGCTTTTCTTTGCAATATTTAAAGAACGACCCTGTAAATCATGTGACTGTTATTTCCAAATCATGAGAATTAGTAGTTCCATTTTGTTCTGATCTAGCTAGACAGCTTGTAGAGTTATGTGTCCAGTTCAGGGCATTGAACTTTGAGAAGGATGGAGACAAATTAAGAGTGATTCAGGGGGCAGCAGTTGAGATGGTGGGGCTATAAAAAACACATCCTATGAGGAAAGAATGAAAGAAATTGGAATGTTTACCTTCAAGAAGGGAATAATTTAAGGTCTGTCACATTGAAGAGGGCAAAGATTTGTTTTCATTGCTTTAGATCTAATGAGCGTAAGTTGAATAAGAGTAGGTTTTGTTTAAATAGTAGGAGAAAGAGTTTAGGGGCAGGAGACTGACAATGGAACAATGATCTGTGGTTTTGTGATTGCCTTGTTTTGTCAAGGACCATGCACAAGCACCCAGACTCTGAGACCTGCTGGGGAGGAGGTGCTGGTTATCAGTTTAAATAGACCAGAAGTAAGAGAGTGGTCTAAGAAGTCAGTGTACAAAGTGCTGTACAAATGTAGATCAATACAAATGTAGAGCAAATGTAATAAAAATCAGACAACTCTGCCAAAAAGTGTACAATTTATATTTAGGTTTTAGCCATTGCTACTGTTAATTTCTTAGCTGATGTCCTGAAAGTTGGCATTGCTTACATTCTGTTGTACATTTTATAACATTCATTTTACTAATGCATTGAGGTAAATCTAGAACAGCTGTAATTATGGGAACTGCGTATGCTATCATGTAATGGTGAAAAGTCCTATATCGAAGTGTGTGTGTGTTTGTGTGTGTGTTCAAGAGGGTTGCTATTAGTACATGAGGAGAGGGAGGGACCATAAGAAAGAATTCTTTTGCTGCTCTCCTGGCCTCCTTACATGCTGAGACAAAGAGGGCAGGCTTTACTTGCTCTGTAATTTTGTGAACAAAAGAGAGTTGTTGTTGGTGTTTCCCCTTTTGTATCCCCATGGAAGTGTTGTGTTTAAAATGTGGATTATCCGCCCACCTGGGAGTTTATTCTTGCTTCAGCCTGGAGGCTGGTGATGCTATGTTGCAGAACCAGAGGCTTCTCCTATTTCTATGACAGTGAACTGAACACCGCTGTAAATGAGGCAAGTGTGCTGTATTGTGGTGGAGCTAAGAAGGAGACCTTTGAGAGAAAAAGAACCAGTGGTAGAGTTCAAAGGGGTGTGACTGTGAGTGAGACAGAGCAAGAGCAAGATCGAGAGCAATTCATTATGTGCAAGTTTTATTTTCAGCACCAGCACATTCATTTAGAACAGTCAAGGAATCAATCTGTAGAGCTGAGATGTGTCATGATACACCTGTTGAGGATTGATCCTCTGTGTGCCCTTGTCACTGAGCAATGTTCAATGGTTTCTGTGACTGTGAAGTTGCTGCAGGTTCAGCTCTGCTTCTTTTGTGATGGAGAGGAATTTATTCAGTGGGAGGACTCCATGCAGAGGATTTTTTCCCCTCCTCAGTGTGAGATTCAGATTGCAAAATGGGCAAGAAAATACTAGCTTAATCCATCATGATTACTTGTGAACCCTAGGCTGGGGGCTGGAAGACCTTGCTCTGAAGTCTTTCATTAGCTAACATATAATTTGGGCTGAGTGACTGCTGTGGTATTAAGTTACAATCCCTGCTAAGTATATTAAAAGTTTAAATTTGTGTAAGTAATTCAGGACAGGTTCAGAAGTCAGCCACATTGCCTGCAAATTTATAGTCAGCCCTCATCTTGAGTCCACAGTGGAACTGTGAACAACTCCCATGCAGGTAAAGCAAAGAACGCAAGCACGTTTTTGCTGCACATTTGGGCTAGAAAAGTGGATTCATAAATGAAGCTCAATTAACAGAATTACCCAGCTAAATTGAGTAGTTTATTTTGTTAGGCAATACTCTTTCATAAGCATGGCATATTTAGCAAAAGGATCTGTTAACTGTTGTGTTGGGATTAATACTTGTTATATTTTTTTCAAAAATGATTTTTAAAAAGAGAATAGTTCTCTCCAACGCAGAAATATGTCACCATGGTAACCCCTCAGAGTTTGTGGGTGCTCTTTAGCTGCTGCTTGTAGAATTATCCCTCAAATGTATTATTTTTTAAATTCCAAGACACTCCAGACCTGTGAGCGATGCACTTCATAAGGAGATCTGTGAGTAGGGACCACTGAGGGGCTCTACAGATGGCCCCTAAGGGTTGGCGGGACACTGCCCCTTTTATGGCCAGATCGGGGCTATGGCAACTTCACACAGCAGCCCTGATCCGACCTTTGGAGGGTGCAAAATAAGGCTCCTTTTTGCACCATCCAAAGGGCGCCATAGTTGTGGTGGCACAGTGTATGGCACCCCTTCGGTGCTTCATTATTTTTATTATTCATTATTGGGACACAGAGCCGTAGGCATGCCATAATGCAGTGTGCTGTCTGGAGTGGTTCATGGCATCATGGTGCCCTGGGGGTGGAGTCAGGGTGCGCATCATCAGGACGTTGTGTCCCGGCTGTGCCCACAGGCCAGCCTTTTGGGCCAGTCTGTATAGGGCCTTAGAAACTAAATTGTAGTTTAGTAAGGATATTGTAAAGCCAATATCTTTGTAGTTACTTGATTGGCTTGAAGATGAGGGCACTGAAGACCACTCTCTCTCTTGCCATTGTTGCCACTTTGGTCTGTGCCCCACATAACTCTTACTGTGCTGCCACTCAGATGGAAGGTACTTTGCTGACTGACACTTTCTTTGCAACAGATCCCAGCTGTCCTATCTGTTCAATTAGTTTCTCAAGGGTTTGTGTGAGTCCTTGAAGGATGCTGTTGCTCACTGGTTTCTTCCTTGCAGGCCTTCTACTTTATAGTGCACTCTGTGGTCAATGTTGTTGGCCTCTTAGAATCATAGAGCTGAAAGAAACCACAAAGGCCATCCAGTCCAACCCCTTGCCATATAGGAACTCTCAATCAAAGCATCTCCAACAGAAGATTAATTAAAATAAAATCCTTGCCTCAAGAAGAAGAGCCCTCCCTCCATGACATCATCATCAGACCTGAGAGGGAGTGAAAAAGAGAGGCCCAACTTCCATCAGGCCTAACTGTGAATGTACTCACTTTGCTCTCTTTAATTTTATTGTATTTTATTTATTTATTGTATTTTATTTTATTATCTTTATTTTTACTATTGTAACCCGCCTGGATTCCTTGTGATTGGGCGGGCTATAAATAAATTATTATTATTATTATTATTATTATTATGGCCATCCAGCCTCTGCTTAAAGACCTCCAAGGAGGAGACCCCACCACACTCAGAGGGAGTGTATTCCACTGTCTAACAGCTCTTACTGTCAGGAAGTTCCTCCTAATGTTGAGGTGGAATCTTTTTTCTTGTATCTTGCATCCATTGTTTCAGGTCCTATTCTCTGGAGCAACAGAAAACAAGCTTGCTCCATCCTCAATGTGACACCCCTTCAAATACGTAAACAGGGCTATCATATCACCTCTTAACTTTCTCTTCTCCTGACTAAACATACCCAGCTCCCCAAGGCATGGTTTCTAGACCCTTCAGCATTTTGGTTGCCCTCCTCTAGACACACTCCAGCTTCTCAACATCCTTTTTGAATTGTGGTGCCCAGAACTGGACACAGCATTCCAGGTGAGGCCTGATCAAAGCAGAATAGAATGGCACTATTACTTCCCTTGATCTAGACACTATACTTCTATTGATGTAGCCTAGAATCACATTGGCCTGTTTAGCTACCGCATCACACTGTTGACTCATGTTCAACTTGTGGTCTACCTGGACTCCTAGATCCCTTTCATACATAGTCTCATTAATCCAGGTGTCCCTAATCCTATATCTATGCATTTCAATTTTTTTTGCCCTAGTGCAGTATTTTGCATTTCTCTGTGTTGAAATTCATTTTCTTAGCTTTTGCCCAGCTTTCTAACCTATTATGGTCATTCTGAATTTTGATCCTGTCTTCTGAGGTATTAACTATTCCCTCCTAATTTGGTGTCATCTGCAAATTTGATTAGTATGCCCCCTATTCTTTCATCTAAGTCATTGATAAAGATGTTGAATAGCACTCGGCCCAGGACAGCCCTGTGGGACTCCACTGGTCACTTCTTTCTAGGCTGAAAAAGAGCCTGAAAAAGAGGTGTCATGCCTGGGGACAGTCTTCAGCCCTGCTTAGGACAGGGCCCAGTCCTTGCTCCTATTCCCATTTAGCAACTTGACTGCTCCTACTACACAGTCACTCCTAACAATATCTTGCCATATTCTACTTCATTAGGTTGTCTCAACAGCCTTTACCTTCTTCAGACAGGTAGCTCTCCCTGCAGCTTCACCAGTTGTTGAGCAATGGTTGTTTTCTGCTGCTCCAGAGAACAGGACCCGGGACAATGGATGCAAGCTACAGGAAAAGAGATTCCACCTCAACATTAGGAAGAACTTCCTGACAGTACGACAGTGGAACAAACTCCCTTGGAGTGTAGTGGAGTCTCCTTCCTTGGAGGTCTTTAAGCAGAGGCTGGATGGCCATCTGTTGGGGATGCTTTGATTTGGATTTCCTGCATGGCAGGGGGTTGGACTGGATGGCCCGTGCGGTCTCTTCCAACTCTATGATTCTATGGTTCTATGATTCTTGAAGTTCTCCAGGGTAGAAGGGTTGGAGGGAAACCTTGGTTTTGTGGTTTGGCAAATGGAGCCTTTCTTTCTGACAGCAGCACAGCAGGGCCACTTCTCTATAGCTTTGAGGTGTAGAGAAGAGAGGTAGGGGCTTGAAGGTACCAGAAGGTGAGTACCCTTGGTAAGGGAATATCAGGAACTGGGTCAAGGACAAGCCAAACCTAATCCTATCATGATTCCCTGAATCCATGCATCTAGTTATCTACTTACTTTATTCTGGGTCCAGACCCAATGTCACTTGTAATCATGCAAGAAATAGCCATGTGGCCTGTGGGAGTGGGATGAAGGAATGGACGAGCAGAACCTGCACTAAAAGGCTAAAGCATGGAATGGTTTTCACACCCTCTTCAAAGGTACTCCATTCTACCCCCACACCTGGGTTCCATTTTTCCTTTCCCTTAGTCAGACTACAGTTCCCTGTGAGCGTATTCAGTCCTCTTTGGCCTGTCTGTGTGTGTGTTTTCCCTCCCAGCACACACACACACACACACTTTTGCAAGTGTTGAAGTTCTCTTGTGGGGATGGATGATGCTGTTTTGGCTATATACATGTTTGCATTTGGAGAAATGAGTTTGCTATTAGAGTACTGGATTGCTTTTTATATGTTTTACCTTGAATTGTATATGGAGTATTTATGTTAGCTACCTGTTAGTTTGACCTGTGAAAATGCAGGATTAAAAAATGCTAAATAAATAATTTCCAAAGTACAAGTGATCTTAATTAAAACTGTTTTTTGCATAAAAGAAAGATATTTTATTTTTCCTTAAGAACTAAATGCAAGGAACATTTAGTTGCCAAGGTGTGGGCAGCCATCTCATTTGCTACATTATTTTAAGTGTTTGATCATCCTTCATAATCCGTCACATTTTTTCTACTCTTCTAAATTTAGACTGAGAGATGGTGGCAACTTCCGCTGATTAAGGAATGCAAGCTGTGATTTTATTGTGATCATTGCATTTTTGTTTTGATGTATGCATCTTTCAGGTGTGCAGTGCAGATCAAATGTATTTTTGTTCAAAAGTACTTATCATTTTTTGATTTATTTATCTCATTTCCTCCATGTCCTTCCTCCATGAATCTCAGGGTGAAGTACATGATGACTTTTCAGTATTACATGTATAACAACTCTCTGTCAGGAAGGATAAGACAGGCTAAGAGATAATGACATGCCCAAAGCAACGAGTGAGTTTCCTAGCTGAACAGAGTTTACAGCATGCATTTCCCTGGTCTAATGTCAATGTTCTGTTCATTACATTATGCTTTATAGTAGATTATCTGATATACAATATATTTTTGAAGTCTGACATTAGTCCAATTGGTGTTTAGGCTACAAAGCTGTAGCAAGTTGCCAAGTAACTCAATAAATGTTCAATAGACATTCATTAGAAGGGGACAGAAAGACAAGCTATGAAGAAAAATAGATCCCCATTACAGAAGTTGAGGTACCTTTGAGAGAGTCCTAAAAGTTTATTTGCAAGGAGAAGATCCTTTACAACTTAGTTTTTGAGGCTGATGGAGAGCTTTAAAGGTGACTTCCAGTAAGGCAAAGCAGAAAATGAAACACGGCTGGGAAGTTTTTGTCAGTGGGACTACAGAATACAAGAGGAAATGCTCATTCTGGAAGACATCTATGTTGGAGTGCTAATGCTACCATATGAAAATTCACCTCGGCACTCAGAACTTTATGTTCAAGCTTTACTCACTCTCATACATTTAGAAGAGTAATGAAACCAGGCTTTCATCCAAGAGATTTTTGGAATCATCTAGTTTTGATATAGATCATGCCCTTCTCTCATACTTTTGTTGTTCCTGGACTAATAAGGGAAGATGCTTATATAAAATTTTCTCTGTTTTTTTTTAAATGCAGAATCTTCTGAATCCTTTATATTTCACAAACTGCTGATGTAAAACTGTATGATTTTATGTATGTTCCAGCTTCTCCTTCTCAATCTCTTTTATACAGTTACATTACATCAACAGTTTTCAATAGATTGCATGCTTGTGTTTCTCCCCCAACCCCGCAAGCTCATTAGTGATATTTCTGGAGGTCTAGTTTCCACAGTAACAAGCAATTACCATTGTTCCATGGACTTCCAAAGTTACCATAAGCAACACAGAGGGAGATGCTTTACTTTCCTATATGGGGATAAAATCCTTGCACACTTCATGCTAATCAATGTATCCCAGTTCTGATGTACATTCCTTGCTATTGGTCCATCATTCTCTTCCTTTTCTATCCTTCATAATATTTAAAGGCAGAAATGCTACCAATCTGGATGTCAGTGACTTTGAACTTTAATGGGGAAAGTCAATAATCCTCAAATAAATTAGGAATACCTGAGATGTAGGATGAGTTGTCTGGTTGAGATCCACAATTATTTCCAATTTTTGAAAACCGTTTGCAGATTGAAGGGACTATTTATAACTATTGGACCTTGCTTAGTACTTGTGTGCATTCCTCAAGAAACATACTTGGAGATTTAACAGGTTGCAAACTGCTTTCTCTCCCAGAGTGAGTCATCTTGGCTGTTCATGTTATATAACATTGCCATAGAATCGTTGAATCATAGTGTTGGAAGGACCAAGTCCAGTGTCCTGTTCAGTGCAAGATCTCCAGCTACATCAGCCCATGCCCAGTCTCTTTTTAAAGCCATCCAGAGAAGGAGACCCCACACCTCTCTAGGCTATTGGTTCCATTGCCGGATTGCTATTATTATTATTATTATTATTATTATTATTATTATTATTATTATCATCATCATCATCCTTTATTTATAAAGCGCTGTAAATTTACACAGCGCTGTACATACAATCTTTTTAATTAGATGGTTCCCTGCCCTCAGGCTTACAATCTAAAAAGAGACAACACAAAAGGAGAAGGGAGTGGTGGTGGGGAAAGGGATGAGATTTAGCAGTTCTTCTCTACCTCCAAGGCTTGGACCAAGGGAGATGGACTGGAGGGAGGGCTTGGCTTCTTAATGGATGGCTAAAAGGAGGCATCCTGGGGCAGAGAGGGGCTCACCCCTGGGAACGCTTCTCTAAACAATATACAGTCATCCCTCCATATTTGCAGCTTTGATATTTGCAGATCTGATTATTCACAGATTTCATTAATATGTTCTCTCTAGGACTGCCTAGGTCCTCCAGTGCAACTCTGTGGTCAACTTTAACTAAAAGTTGCACTGAAAGACCATTTGTAGCTACTCCAGTGCCATTCTATGGTCAGTGTATGTTGGACATTGACCACAGAGTTGCACTGGAGGACCTAGAGATTCCTAGAGAGGTGTCCTCGCAGGTAAAAACAGTGTTTTTGTTATTTGCGGTTTTTCCATATTGGCAGGGGTCTTGTTCCCCTAACCCTAGTGCATATAGAGGGAAAACTGTAGTTTTTAACTCAGTTTTGAAACTGGGTAGAGAAGTGATGAGGTGTGCATGTGGGGAAGAAGGTTCCAGGAGTAAGGGGCAGCAAGTGAGAAGGGACGAATCCAGGAGGGGGCAGTGGCAATCCTACACTGGGACAGGAGACCTTGACTACCAGAGCAGAGGGTACAAGTAGGAATGTAAGGAGAAAGAAGTTCAGATAAGTGAGGAGGAGCCAGTCCATGGAGGGCTTTGAAAATCAACAACAAAAGCTTGTACTGGATGCAGAAGAGGAAGGGAAGCCAATAAAGGGAGGATAAAAGAAGAGAAACATGGTCAGAGCGGTGAGCAGATGTGATAATACGTGCAGCTGAATGCTGGACAGAGATTAAAGGATGGAGGTGTGAGAAAGGAAGCCCTGTCAAAAGAAGGTTACAATAATCTAGTCGCGAAACCACTAGGGCATGGACCAGAGTCTTGGCAGTAGAAGCTAAGAGGAATGGATGGATCTTGGCAATGTTGTGGAGAAAGAATCTAGAGGCCTCGGCAGTGGCCTGGATCTGGGGAATAAATGACAGAGAAGAGTAAAAAATGAAGCCAAGACTGCGGGCTTGATGAACTGGTTGAATAAAAGTGTTGTCAACAGAAACAGAAAAGGAATATTGAAGGGTGGGTTTAGGTGGAAAGACGAGAAGCTCAGTCTTAGACATGTTGAGCTTCAAGTGCTGAAGCCGCTTATCTCTTCTCTGTAGATCAGGATGAGGAATATGTGGTTCACCAGATGATGATGACTGCAACTTCCATGATTGCTCACTGTTGGCTAAGCGGTTGAAGGTTGATGGAAGTTGTACACTGAGAACATTTGGAAAGTCATATATTCCGCACCTATGCTGCATGCTATTGAATGAGAAAATGCAGGGTGCTTACTTACTCTGTCTCCAAAAAGAACATTCAGCTCCAGATACCTGTTGCAAAAGTACAGGAAAGTCAAGCTTGCCTTTTATCAGTGGGTAAAAGAGCAAGGGCCCCTGGTTTTGTTTTGTTGTTGGTTATTGTTATATTTGTAATTAACTGAAATATGAGTTTCTCCTCCCCCCTCCCAACATGCCTTTCCCAAATTTTTTAAACCCTCCTCACACTTTAGCACTGAACACACTTTAACCCCCATTCTTCCAGTCAAGCCAAGCCAATTCGCACTTCATAACTCTCCTTTTCCTTTCTTGAAGGTCCAGCTGTCATTCTTTGGTTCTCAGCCATGGCTATAATTGCCAGTCTCAGATATCATTGGTTCTGAAAGCAAGAGTTGATATCATTATATTGGCAAGGTTTCTCTTGTCTGAATGGGCATTTCCTTTCCTGAATGCATATCTGGCAAGCATCTCTTTGAGGGCAGAGTTCCATATGATATAATACTTACAGGTAGAGTGAAATTTTGCCTTTGATAATTAGTTTCTCAACTGACGTTCTGTACAAGGGGAAAAAAAATCAGTATATAGGCATTTGTAATGGCACCCAAGGCCTCATTCCCACTATGTTTTAAATTGGTTCGCAAATCGGTTTGACTCGTTTTAAATGATCCTGGTTCACACTTGAACCAATGGCTGAAGCGATTCGGAGGGGGGGGGGGCATGCAATAGACCCATTTAATCCGCGTCTTTTTGATGCTGATCTTTTCCATATCTTTTTGGATAAGTCGATTCCGCGTAAGTGTGAACCAGATGCGAATCGGAATTGATTTAAATTTGCCCTTTGGTCGACTGGAGCAGATCCATTTTGAATCCATTCATTCCTCAATGTGAACCAAAAGTGGGTTATTTTATTTTATTTTGCAACAAGAAAATGCAACCGGGGCAAATATAGTGTGAACCACACTTCACTGCCGAACTGATCCATTGATTCAGATGGCAAAGCGATTTATTTGTAAGTGGGAATGCGGCCCAAGTTAACTCCTTGCTTCTAAACTGAGAAGGTTTGGTGTTGTGAGAGGTAATAGCCACTAGGTGGAGCTATTGGGCCATAATTTTGCATCTGTCTTTAAAGTGCATATTTTGCAACTGGAAAGCAGACCATGTGTGTTGTTTGTTCTCTTCCTCTCTCTCTTCATGAGAGAGAGAGAGAGTAGAGAAATTAACATTTTGGATTTAGAGAAGAGACGAGGAAGAGAATCCATGTGCATTTTCCATGTATGGCAAGTGCTCCTTCTTTGGCATTAATAAAAATAATTTAAGATAAATTGTTCAAGGCAGGAGAGCTCTTTAGCTTTCTTAGTCATCTACCAAAACTTTATTTCAGAGGGGAATATTAATAATGAAAATAATAATGACAAAAATACTACTAATAAAAACACTATGGATTTTCGTTCCAAACCAACAGAAAATTCATCTGAAAAGAGATTGGAGAATGGGAAAAGGTGGGTATACACACACACACACCCAACAGAAAGTGATAGCACAGCTAAAAGAATATTGCTGTTGGTATTTTGGATCGTTTCTCTTTGAAAGCAGGCCAAGACATATGAGTGCCTGAGATGTGAAATCAAAATAACTCCCCACCCCAGCCTGTGATAAATTTCTAACAACTGCCAATTTTCTTCTCTTAAATGTCACCCTAAATCTGCTGCCTCAGGTGGCCTGCCCCAGCCTGCTTGATAGTAAGGGTGGGCAGCCTTGCTTCAAAAGCTGTTCACAAGGAAGACTGAGTGGGTGAGTGTGAAAGAAAAGAGTGTATCTCAAATTGTCATGATTCCTATGAGTGAATCAATGTGGGCAGTGGATAATAGCTAGTACTAACACAATGAGGTGATATACCAGACTTTGTCGAAACTGCAGAAAATACTAGTTCTTTGTTTAATACATTTAGTTTTCTAACCCCTGCTGTTAGAAAGTTTGAAACAAGTCATGAAATAAAAAAAAAGCAACAAACAACAGATTAAAATTTTCAACTAACAATGCATCAAGGTAGAATGACTTTTACCTATTTAAATAGTTCAAGAAGACCTGAAAGTAAAGGAATGGTATGGGGATGAAAATTAAAAACTAAATTAATATAATTATTTTTGTTATGTTCAAATTGGACTTTTAAAAATATATCATAGGCTTAGTCAGTGTAACAGTGTCAACACAGAGTTGCAGAGATAATAATTATGGCCAAATTAACCAATTTTGTGAACATAAAAGATGAGACACTTTATAGATTTTCGTAACAACTAATTTATTCTCATTAATAAAGTATTGAATAAGCAGACATGATTTACAAATCTAACTAGAGTGGTGTTTATTCATACTGTAATAATTAGTTTCTCATTTACATTTATATAAGAATTTCAGTGTGTGCACTGTTGTTCCCCCCTTTATTTGTCTTCTTTCTTTTCACATTCTTGACTGACTTAAAAAAAAAGCTTTAAAGCATTAAATGAAATTAAAGAGTTGATTTCCATCCTTACTGTTGTGCTGCAAGAGAATAGCACAGGCATTAAAAAGAAGGAATATTATTCTGGATAGGTGAAGAAAGTTTAATTGCAGAAATATTAGTATTTCCATCTTGGGCTCCAGCCATAGGGGATACCAGGAATACCTTTGGCGCTGGACACTGTCTCAGAAACCTCTTCCCAGATCAGTGTTCCATGAGATGGGGAATATATGACCTCCCCGATGTTCTCAGTCTGCACTGTTGTAGCTATGTCTGTAGTCCCACATCGACCAAAAAAAGTTGAACTTTGGAAATGGAAGATTTATGATCAAATCCCTGCTGAGGCATGCACAACAACCACTGTAACCAAGCAGATCACTTTCCCCCTGGTTTCCTTTCTTAATCTGATTGCCACACAAAAGTGGCAAATCACTGCAAAATCTGTAGGGCAAGAAAGAGGCACAAACTTGAGGTAGGGGCAAATTGTAGTTGGATGCTTCAAATCAAAATGATGTTTTGAAAGGGTGAGTCAGAACATAAGCCACTACATGTGGAAAAATGCTGGTAGTAGGTAAGGAAGCAGTCCAGCCATTTGTAGACTGTGGAACTGAAGAGGTCTGTGAGAAATGCCAATCTCAAGAAACAGAAAAGAGTTGGCTTTCCAGATCCAGGTGGAAATGCAATAGCACTTAAAGAGTTCAAGAGGTCTTAGAGAGAGCAGCAGTCAGGGTTAAGTAGTTTCCAGTGACCCAGAGTCTCTTTATCTTATCCACATAACTTAACTACTCTGAGGTGTAAATGGATACTTTGAGGGTTCTTTCCACCCCTTCTCTTCCTGCTGCCTTAATCTGTCACGTCTGCCAAAAGTGAAACTACTGTAGTTTATTTCAATGTTATTTTGTCACTCTTACAGAGCTATCTTTAATGGAGTTTTTACAATAAAGCCTTAGTTGATGTCTTTACTCCTTAATCATAATTGTTAGCTGCTGCACACATTCACTTGCCATTTAGGGAAGTTATCAGGAAAGGATGCAAAAAGACACTATCTGTAGCCAAAAAGAAAGGGAAGCCTCAGTGAATGACAGATGATACTCTTTAAGCAGTTAAGGACAGATGAAAAGCAAAAATATAAGGGGACAGATACAGTCAGTAACCTGATTGCAACTGCTCAATGATTTGTGTATCATTGCAGAGAAATAGAAGGTAGCTGCGAAAAAGGAAGAACAAGAGACCTCTTCCATAAGATCTGAGAAATCAAAGTGAAATTTAAAACAAGAAAAGGGATACTTTATGACCAGCAGGGGAACACATTACATGACCAAACAGAAATAAAAAGATAATGGAAATAATACATGTAAGAACTAAATAAAAGAGATGAAAGGATGACAGGTTTGTTCTAGGAAGAACCATATGAAGAAGAACCTCCAATTTTAGAGAGTAATGTGGAAGCCGCAATCAGAGCTCTAGGGAGAAATAAATCACCAGGAACAGATGGCATACCAATAGAGCTACTTCATTCTACAGAGATAGAATCTACTCTAATTCAAATTCTACCTAAAATCTGTCAACAAATATTCAAAACAAAAGAATGGCTAACAGAAAAGGTCACCAGGGACTGCAGTAGCTACAGGTCCACTTAATTAATATCCCATGCAATCAAAGTGATGCTTAAAATTCTACAACAAAGACTTTTATTGTATATGGAGTAGGAAAATGCTGGACGTCCAAGCTAGGTTCAGGTAGGGAACAGCAGTAGGGATCATATTGCAAACATATGTTGTAATAGAGATACCAAAGGGGAAAAAAACAGCCTGTGCTTCATAGATTATAGCAAAGCTTTTGATTGTATAGATCATGAAAAACTATGGATTGCTATGGATCAAAATGGGTGTGCCACAACATTGTAGTATCCTTATGTGTGACCTGTACTCAGGACAAGAGGCTACTGTCAAAGAACATAAAGAAACGCAATGGTTTCCAATTGGCAAGGGAAGTCAGACAAGGCTGCATTTAATCACCCTATCTATATAGCCTGTATGCTGAACACATTGTACATAATGCAGGATTAGATTTGGAGGAGGGAAGTGTGGAAATTAGAAAATTGGCATGCAAACTGGAGGGAGAAACATCAACAATTTAAGCTATGCAGATGACACCATACTGCTAGCAGAAAATTGGAATGATTACCAAAGAAAGTCAAGGAAGAAAGTGCAAAGGCAGGTTTCTAGTTGAACGAAAAGAAAACAACGCCAACACAATTTCACAGATGATTTACATAACTTTAAAGCAGATGATAAAGACATTGAAATAGTTCAAAATTTTCCATACTTTGTTTCAATCATTAACCAGAAGGGAGACTGCAGTCAGGAAATGAGAAGGCTAGGACTTGGAAGGGCAGCTGTGATGGAACTGGACAAGATCCTTAAAAGATATGTTACTGAATAAAAAAATTAGGAAGATCAAGGTAGATCTTCAGGCTTTGTACTGAACATAAAACAAAAATAATGACCATGGAGGATCTGTACAAATTCAACCCAGACAATGAGGAGATTGAAACTGTAGAAGAGGTCCTGTATCTTGGATTAAACATCGATCAGAAGGGCACTGCATTCAACACATCAGAAGGAATGGGGAAAGCAGATGTGAAAGAACTAGAAAAGATCCTAAAGAACAAAGATATTCAACTAAGCACGAAAGTTAGAATCGTTCAAGCCATTGTATTCCCCATTACCATGTATGGATGAGAGAGATGGACAATTAAGAAAGCAGATAAGAAAATCAATTCATGTGAGATGTGCTGCTGGAGAAGAGTGCTAAGAATACTGTGGACAGCCAAAAGGACAAACAAATGGGTCCTAGAACAGATCAAGCCCGAAATCTCTGTGGAAGCCAAAATGATTAAACTGAGTCTGTTGTACTTTGGGCCATGTCAGGAGAGGGCACAACTCATTGGAAAAAACAATAATACTAAGAAAGATGGAGGGAAGTAGAGAGGAAGACCACATGCTAGATTGATGGACTCTATTAAGGAAGTCACTGGTATGCATTTACAGGAACTAAGCAGAGCAGTGGAGAATAGGGAGCCTGGAGATGCTTCATCCACAGGGTTGCCATGAGTTGAGATAAACTGAAGGACAATTAACAACAACAACCAGTACAGTTAGGATTGCCCATGTCAACATATTTTCCATTTTTATATATGGTTGTGAAAGCTGGACAATGAAAAAGGCTAGTAGGAAGAAAATCAGCTCATTTGAAACGTGGTTCTGGCTGAATGAGACTACATGTGAAAGGGATCTAGGAGTCCAAGTAGACCACAAGTTGAACATGAGTAAACAGTGTGATGCAGCAGCTAATAAGGCCAATGCAATTTTAGGCTGCATCAATAAAAGTATAGTGTCTAGATCAAGAGAAGGAATAGTGCCACTCTATTCTGCTCTGGTCAGGCCCCACCTGGAATATTGTGTCTAGTTCTGGGCCCCACAGTTCAAAAAGGACATTGAGAAACTGGAGCGTGTCCAAAAGAGGGCGACTAAAATGGTGAAGGGTCTGGAAACCATGTCCTATGAGGAACGACTTAGGGAGCTGGGGATGTTTAGCCTGGAGAAAAGAAGGTTAAGATGTGATATGATAGCCCTGTTTAAATATTTGAAGGGATGTCATATTGAGGAGGGAGCAAGCTTGTTTTCTGCTGCTCCAGAGAACAGGACCCGGAACAATGGGTGCAAGCTCCAGGAAAAGAGATTCCACCTCAACATTAGGAGGAACTTCCTGACAGTAAGGGCTGTTCGACTGTGGAACACTCTTCCTCAGAGTGTAGTGGAGTCTCCTTCCTTGGAGGTCTTTGAGCAGAGGCTGGATGACTATCTATTGGGGATGCTTTGATTGAGATTTCCTGCACTGCAGGGAGTTGGACTGGATGGCCCTTGTGGTCTCTTCCAACTCTAGGGTTCTATGATTCTAAGAGGTCTATGAATACTGGGGACTGCTAAAAAGACAAATAATTGGAAGCTTCTGCTAGCTGCATGAAACTGTCCAAAATTCCTTGTTTTGAATATCTGTCTTGGTGGTACAGTTAATAAAGAACAGTTGTATGAACCATTTCCTTGTTTGAGGCATCTATTGGCCAGTTTAGTAGCTTTTTCTTAGCTAGGGCTGGCTTACAAGGTGCTGCTATTCAGCCACTTCAAGTAACCACCCTGAAAAATTCTAATCAGGGAACAGCAAATGGGCCTGTCCTTGATACCTGGACTGACACGGACATACTAGGACCCAACAGGATGATTTTGTCAGTATAGCATCCTTCACACACACACACACACAGAGACATACATGCACAGTCAGTATGCAGACTGCCAGGCACATTGATGGTTACAGATGGTCATTTCATTAGTTTTACTTGAAATTTACAGTACTCCCTACTACAAGAAAGTGACACTTATTTTCAAGTATATCTATTTAGCCTCAGGACAGCAGAAGGAGATGTCATTTTATTCTTGTAATCATAGTAGGGTTATGATTTAAGTGAGTTTAAAATAGGAAAGAGTATCCTCCTCCTTCCTGAGGTGGCAAAAGCATTTTGGTTTTTTGGTCCAACATAGTGAGAAAGTTGAAGCAATTTTCAAGTACTGTATGGAAGGGCAAATGGGGGTGGGAAGGTACTGTATGTACTTGTCTATAAGTCGACTTCATGTATAAATCGAGGGCAGGTTTTGGGTGCTAAAATTATGGATTTTGATATGGCTTGTGGATAAGTTCAGGGGTAGAACTTAGGAGCATGACCAAAGGATCTAAAGGAAGAAGGAAAGGAAAACAATGCCAAAAAACTTACAAAACCCAGCAGGCATGTTTGTGCTCATACTAACTTTGGGCTGGAAGGAGGAGAGAATAGAAGTGAGTCAGCGCTTCTAGGAGAGATTACATTCTTGTCTTTCATCAGGGAATGGTTCCTTTTTAAAATAAGAGTTAAAGTACAATACTTATTTTGACCAATGGCAAAGTTGACTCAGGTTTTTTTGGGTTAATATTATGAGTAAAATTTCTGGTCTTACACATCAATATATACAGTGTATTAGTTATGAGCTTCATATGGACATCTAAAGCCCCCTACTCACTATCATTAAATTTTAGATTTAAAATTAACTGCTGCAGTCTATGATGCATCCCTTACTGAATACTAGAACTTCATAATGAACAGCTTTATCTGATGGACCACTGAAAGTGAAGAAAGGTGGAACCACTCTGGAATATGTGCCATTAGGGGGCATTATGGGTAGGAATAAGTAATGAGAGTTTCCTAATCTGTTTCTTTTATCTTCTCTTTCAAAGGCCGATATTCTCAGGCTTGACTTCACCTCCTCCCACATCTTTCCCACTGTCTTGCTGTCTCCTTAGTCTTGGAGCTAGAAGTAGCAGAATCCTTTTCACTCTCTACCAAGTAAGTACAGTATTGTGCTATAATCAAAATTATTTTCACAGAAGACTGCTATTAGCTGCCATCTTCCATGTTTGATAACAAATATTGGGTAGAACCAACTTCAAAAAGACATTTTATTGTTTTTATTTATATCCTGCCTCTTTTTTATAGAATCTCAGTTCAGCATAAAAATAAAATAAATTTAAACAGTTTAAGAAATATAATTTAAAACAAGAAGAATAATTAAACAGACTAAAACTAAGTAAAAATTTTAACAAGTTAGAACAGATTAAACTGTGCCTATGTGCATTTGGAAATGATCAATCAGGTTTTAAAGTTTTTTTTTAAAAAACACCTTTTTATTACATACACACATGTATTAACAATAAAATCATATAAAGAACAAAAAAGAAAACAAAGATAAAATTAAAACAAGCAGATACATACTAATACAAATATATAGCACAATAGGCAAATACTAAAAATAGATAAATTAGTAAACTTAATCTCATGACCATTGCATATTATGCTCTGTATTCATGCTCGTTGCCTTTAATAATATTATATATTTCCTTCTTTATATTCTACATTTCTTAATTTTTAAAATCTCCCTCCATTTCTTCTCCTTTTCTACATCTATTTATGTACTTAATCCTCCCTCCTTAACCTTCTTCATCCTTGTTCCTCACTGTTTTTGCCATCACTCCCTCCTTCCTGTCATGTCATCTCTATAACTTCCTCATTACTACTTTCCCTTTCCCCAGACCCTTACTACACTTTCTCATGTCTTCATTACAGTTCCACATACCATCTACACTTGCCCATACCTTCTCTAACTACTCCATCTTTAATTCATAAATCAGGCTCTAAAGGCTTTTTAATGAAAAGTGACTTTGTTTGGAAGCAGAATAAAGGAAGCATTGGCCTTAACTGGGACTCCAATGGGAGGATGTTGGACAAATGGGGGACCACAGGGGAGAAGGCCTTTCCCTGTATCCTCACACAATTTGGGTGAAAGAGGGTTCCTCCAGAAGAGCTCAGTCCTTGGACAGACATGTAAAAGAAAAGACTCTCCTTCAAACATTACATTATGCTAATAATAGGAAACTCTCAAAAACAGGGAAACCCTTCTCCTTTGCCTAAAGCATTTAGGTGAGACCCATTACTGAGACTTATGCATCATTTTGATAACCAGCTTAGATGTCTAAAGAACTCCTGCCCATATTTTGACAAAGAACCTTAGCCGCTACTGAGACATATATTAACAGAGAAAATGCTGGGTAGGTTGGACATGTCAACTTGCCTTATCTTTGAAGCAAGTCAACATGTTCAAACTGTAAAAAAAGTACTGGTGGAAATAATTACATTATATTTAGGCAGAATACCATGGAGATTTTAAAAATACAGTACTGCATGTATGAAAGATTCTCAAGAAAAGCACCGTGAGTCATTTCAAGCTGTACAGTAAAATGAATCAAAGGGAGACAATTGTATGGGGTTGTATGGTGGAAGAAAGCACCAAGACAAAAGCCAAGAAAGACTTTTGCTTCTATGGTATGTGTCACTTTATTTTGTGCTCAATGATGAAGTAGAGTTTAGTCCATGAAAACTTTAGCTATAATAATTTTATTTGAAATCTTTAAGATCCGCAAGCTCTTAGTTGTTTTGCCGCAATACATTCACGTGGCTATCCTTCTGAAAATTATTTACCGTGAACTGCATATATTCCTCAAAAGATTTTCTTACTTTTCCTGTTGGAATTTAAGCCCTTGTTTTTTTCCCCTGTCAATAGCAATACTTTCCCACAGTGATGGGATTGTGTGCTCTTGTGAAGTAAGAAACTAGGCTGATGGCATCAGTGCTGCTGGTAGGGTTTCCCATGTCAAACAGACTTTTGCTGAGGAGCTAGTCTAAATGTGCCAAACAGCTTCTCTAGTGGAGTAGTTTCTCTCTCTCTCTCTCTCTGTGTGTGTGTGTGTGGGTGACACTGGCAGAGGATCTCTCAGAGAGAACAGGAGTGGCACCATCACAAACACATGTTAGTACTGCACAGAAGGAGGCATGGTAAACACCTTTTGAATATATTTTACCATAAAAACTTTATGATGAGACAGTCCAATATGAAACAAGAAATCGTGCAGGTCAGATGGCACTTAGCGAGCTACTGGGAAATAACAGAGGACAACTATGAACAGCACTGTGGGTAACGATGCTTCTGGGCTGAAACGTTGTTCAGCTGTTGACATATCTAGAGGTGAAAGGAAGTCTGAAGCTGCACCACATATATTATAGGAACACGGAATGTGAAAAGCATAAACCAGGGGAAGCTAGACATAGTAAAAAGTGATATGAAATGTATAAACAATGCAGTCCTTGGGGTGAGCGGGCTAAAAGTGGACAGGAATGGGACATTTTGAGTTAGATGATTGTACAATATTCTACTCAGGAAATGAAAATCTAAGAAATGGGGTGGCATTAATAGTGAAGACAGATGTAGCAAAAGCAGCCAAAAGATATATAGTGGATTCTTTCCATCCATGGGGTTGGGCTCTGGGGGTGTATGGATGGAAAAAACATGGACGATCTCACCCCATATTATTCATTTGGCAGCAAAGTGCATGCATCTGTGTCAGTGTGTCTGCATGGATGCATCACCATTCAATAGTATGGGGCATTACAAGCTGCAGACATTCCAAGGAATGTGGTGGGCCCACTGTAATACAAAGTCTGTGACTTAATTATATCAATAATACTTCAAGGAAAACCCATCAATAAATCATAATCCAAGTTTATGCTTCAACTACAGAGGCAGATGAAGAAGAAATTGAAAGAATCTATGCTGGAGTCCGGGAGGAAACTGATCACAAAAGCAGGACTTCTTGTTAATCATAGGTGATTGAAATGAAAATGTAGGAAATGGAGAAGAAACAGAATGGCTTAGGATGGAGAAATGAAGCAAGTGAATGACTGACTTTATTTAGTGAGGGCAACCGTTTGTTCATCATAAACACATTCTTCAAGCAACCCATGAGGCAACTGTATAATGGCATAGCCTGACAGCCAATAGACTACACAAATAAAATAGACTACATAATTGGAAGCAGAAAACAGAGAAGCTCCATTCTCTCTGCAAAGGCAAGTCCAGAAGCAGATTGTGGCACAGACCATGAACTGCTAATATCCAAAATTAGAGTAAAGCTAAAGAAGAACACTATGCCAACCATCATGTTGAAATACAACATGAAGAATATCCTGTAGGACTTAAAGATAATGTAAAAAATAGATTTGCACTATTAAGCCTGATTAACTGGGAGCCAGAAGAACTCTGGAATGAAGCCAGGGACATTGTCAGGGAGGAATGTAAAAAGACTATCTGGAGCCCAAAAGAAAGAGAAGTGTCAATGGATGACAGATGAACCTCTTCAAGCAGTTAAGTACAGATACGAAGCAAAAGTAAAAAGTGAGAGAAATAGAGTCAGAACTCTGAATGCAACTGTTCAGTAACTTGCCCACAGGGACAAGGATAACTACAACAATAGTTAATGTAGAGAAATAGAAAATGACAACAACAACAAAAGGAAGAACAAGAGACCTCTTTCACAAAATCCAAAAAATTAAAGGGAAATTTAAACCAAGAATAGATATGTTTACAATCATCAAGGGAACACATTACTTGACAAAGTAAAAATAAAAAGGCAATGGAAGCTATGCATGGAAGAACTATATAAAAGAGACAAAAGGATGACAAATTCATTCCAGAAAGAACAATTTGGAAATGAACCTCCAATTTTACAAAGTGAAGTGGAAGCTACCATCAGAGCATTTTGAAGAAATAAATCACCAGGAAGAGAAGGCATGCCAGTAGTGCTGCTTCAAGCAACAGAAACAGAATCTGCACTGATTATGGTGTCTCCCCTGCCAGGTAAGTGTGTTATGAAGGAACTGTAGTTACATATAGTTTCTGTTTTAATAGAAGAATATATTTGAATAGCTGTTAAGACGGTATTTACTTTAGTCAAACATATGGGTGTGGGGGTAGGGGGAGAATTTATGACAAAGACAATGACAAGCAAATGTTATTTTTTGTATATATTGTAAATTTCAATAAAGATTATTTAAAAAAAGAAATAGAATCTGCACTAGTTCTTACTAAAATCTGTCAACAAATATGGAAAACAAAACAATGGGCCACAGATTCGGAATGCTCAATATGCATTCCAGTCCCCCCAAAAGGAGACATCAAGGATTGCAGTAACCACAGGGCCATTTAAATTATTTCCTGTGTAAGCAATACATGAAACAAGAAATGTCAGATGTCCAAGCTATATTTAGGAAAAGAAGAGGCACTAGGGATCATATTACAAACATACATTGGTTAATAGAGCATACCAAAGAAATTAAGAAGTAAAGCAGCCTGTGCTTTATAGACTATGGGTCTGAACAGACAGGCCAAAATAAAACTGCTTCAGGTTACTTTGGGGGTATGCTGTTTAAATGCGGCATGGATCCTAAGAGGCCAGAAGCCTAAGGACTGGAGCACAGCTTTGGCGCAAATTCTGGACTCTTAAGGTGTGTGTGTCATTTAAAGTGACCCGAAGCAGCTTTATTTTGGCCTGTCTGTTCAGGCTCTATATAACATTTTCATGTAGATCATGAAAAACTATGGATTGCTCTTAAAGAAATGGGAGTGCCACAAAATTGCAATGTGTAACCTGTATTTAGGACAAGAGGATACTGTTAACACAGAATACGGAGAAACAGAATGGTTTTCAATTGGCAAGCAGGGTAGGCAAGGCTGCATTTTATCACTCATTATATCCAAAAGAGAAATTGTATGTGACTACAATGGGCTCTCAGTATCTGCTGGAGTTTGGCTCCAGGATCCCCCTGTGGATATCAAAATCCATGAATACTCATGTCCCATTAAGTATAATGGCATAGTAAAATGGTGTCCCTTATATAAAAAGGCAAAATAAAGGTTTGATTTTTAGAATGTATATTTTAAAAAATATTTTCAAGCCATTCAGGACGACTGTATATCTGACTTCTATATATATTGAATTAAAGTGGTGGTCATTCCACTTAATCCAGAACATGGTGTCTGGCATCTCAGTCTTGGCAGAAATGGTTTCCATTACAATTTGTGTGGTGGCTTTCACGCCAGTCAGTTGGTTATCTACTCTGTTTTATTCCAAACTTTCAAGACTCTGTTTGACTCTATCCCTGCAACAGCATCTTGGATAGCTTAAAATTTGGACTTTAAAGTTTCAGAGGATTCACTGCCCTACTGACATGGAATCCAGGAGCTGCTACAGATAATTTGGTCACTAAAGTACTGTATGGACTAGACCAGTGCTATTCAAAGTGGTTATCAATGGAGTAGTGTTGTCTGTGAGCCATTCCTGGAAAGCATATGGGCACAAATATGTTACTAGTTCCTGGCACATTAAAAAGGACACACCAGTCCCCAAAGTTTGAGAAGTCTGGGATTAGGGAACTTCTGTTTAATTTGTTTGGTTGAAAGGTAGAATGCTTCAAATAAACAATTTGTTCAGATAAGCTCAACTTTTCTCAAACATAGTAAATTCACAGGGCCATGTCAAATGAATGCCTTGCCCTACAGCTAAAGGGATTCAGTTCATGTATGCAGGCAATCCAGTGATTGCAACTGGGAAAGACAAAAGAGAGGAAGCTCCTTATTCCCTCTATCCACTGTTAAAAATCTGAGAAGATATTACATTCCCCTGAGTGGGAGGTTGCAGTTAGGTTGCCCCCAGCCATGATGAGCCTTCTGACATACTTGTATCTTCAGATGTTTGAGAGAGTTTCCAAGATCTACTGTCAAAACCGTGAAAAATTCCTAAGAATACAAACAATAGTTTTGCCACTTTTTGTTGCTTTACACAGTGAGGATTCAATGAGAAATTCATTTTTTAAAAACAAAGCAGCCACACATCCAAATATAAAAAATGAATTTATTGGGGGGGGGGGGGGGGGAGAGGGCAAGAGGAAGACAACAATAAAAATGAAGAATTTCTATCAAAGTCAATAATGACAATCTGATAATTATGTCTTCATTGGATGAGGCAGGTAAATTACAATAACATCAGAATAATAGTGTCTTTGACTGGGTCTTATCATGTGATGTCATCCTTCTTTTGTTCTCCTGGTGGGAGACTCTTTGGAAAGTATTTCTTTTCATTAATGCAAAAACATGTTAGTGACCTCATGCTACTGTTCTGCTACCATTTCCAGTGTGATAGTTCAACCTAATTTTTGGTGGTTGTTGGGTGTGCTTTGGGTCTTTTGGGTTTGGCTTAGGTGCCCTTTGCTTAGCAGTGATCAGGGTAGAAGGAGAAGGGTTGAAATGACATTTCAATTTGATTTCCTTTCAATTGGCAAAGTAACTGAGTAGAGTTCAAACATTTGTTCTTTATAGTAAAAAGATAATTCTTTGGCAAATAGCCACCCCCCAACTGGGAATTGTCAGAGAAGCCAACATTTTGCTCACTGTCCCCACCACCTTGTAGCCCCATTTCAGAATCTCCCTGTCTTACACACACATGTATGCACATGCGCACACGCCTGCACACACATGCACACAGAAATGGATGTGTAAAAGAGTCTTACAGTTTAAAAAGCATTCTTGGCTTCTTTTTTTCCAATGGCATCACTACCTTTGGTGGCACGTGGTGTGAAGGGCTGCCAACCCTCTGCCCCTCCCTCTTCCACTAACTGCTCCCCTTCCTAGCCACCCCCCCCCCTCCCCCGCCGCCCCCCCTCCCCACTAGTTGCCAGATTGCTCTCCCCTCTCCTCTCCCCTCTCCAGTCACTTTGTTGCCCCCTTATCTGGCTGCCAAATCCAGGGCGATGGAGCTCACCCCTCCTGCAGCTCCATCACAGGGCTTCTTCCCCAAAGAGAAAGCCCTGGCAATGGAGCATCTGGGAAAGACATACATTCTCCTCTCCTGCACCAAAGGGGGAGAAGAGCCCAATTATGGGGGATCACCCTTCTTCTGGAGTGTCACTCAGTGTGGTCCACACCCTCTGCACCTCCCAGTGATGCCATTGTTCCTTTCTGTCTACCTCTAACTTCAGATTTAACTAATTGCTGGCAGATGAAAACCAATATCAGGATAAATCAGACTAGCTGCTGGCTTTCATCTGCCAGTGATATGAAGCTAGAAGCCTAACCTATCCTAATCAGGAAGCCTTGCCACAAAGGGGGGTGGGGGTGGCTTTTGGTCTTTTACATTGTAAGACTGTTTTGTGTGTGTTTTTATTTGTATGTATATGTGCCAAACAAGGAAAAGTTGCAGAGCTAATGTCTTGGAGGAGGTATGGGTGGTAGTGGGTGGGCAGTCCCAAATGTGTGAAGGTTTTTGCACAGATGAAGACTGCCACCTTGGAAAGATGCGATAGGAAAGAGAGCATAGCAATTGCAGTCTTTTTAGAAATGCTATTTTAGTGGGAGAAGAGCCTTATTTGATAAATCCTTAGATAGCTGATTGTTGCCCACTTCAGTAAAGACTTGGGCCCGTTCCGCACGGGCGTAAAGTACGTCCCCAGCACATAATAGGGTTGGGAAAGGGCGTCGTTTACACATGCCCCTAATCCTAGTATGTCCTGGGGATGTACAAAATGGTGGTGCCCATTCTACACAGGCGCCGCCATTTTGATGTTGTAGAAGTGCGCCATTGGCCACTTGCGGCACCACCTCCGGGGCACAAAAAGAAGCTGTTTTTTGCGGCTTCTTTTTGTTGCATCTGGGAACCGAGCGGTTTGACCACTGCAGTTCCTGGACGCAGCAACTGGCGGCGCCAGCAGAGCACTCTTCTTGGGTGCTCTGTAACGTGCCTTGGATTCCAGAAGATATGCCAATTACATTGCAGAATATGAGGGAAAAAAAACACATCATGGGTTCTCATTAAATGTTGTTAGGATGGCTGCTGAGGAGGGAGCAACGATTTTATTTTGTGGAAATCAGAATTCTGAAAAGACTTTCTCTTCATGGACACTATTGCCTCATCTAAATGTACGAAATCCCCCCCTGAAGTCAGTAGCCAATAAATCATAAAACTATTTAGCAAGTGAATCCACGTTCTTTACAGTCCTAAACGTCCATCATTTGAAACTGGTATGCCTATCTTACTCTTACTGCCTGCAGGATATTGACTGCATGGTCATAGAAGTACCAGACATTCTCTGGGGCATTTTTCAAAGTGATAATCATGTGAGTCGGTTTCAGTATAAAAAGAGGCAAGGAAAAAGGATCTTGTCATAACTTTAAAACTAACCAGGGGAGGAGGGGACAGTGACACCATATGACTGCCAATCATGCAAATGCCCCAGCATTTTCTCACCCAAGTCATTGTATGATTGGCAGCTCATTCACAGGTTTCCCCTATGAATGTAAAGGGACAGGACAGGGATGAGGTAGCCATGGGAGGGAAGTGGTGTTGTGCAATCCGCATCACCGATGCCGCTTCCTTCCTGTGGGAATCACGGTTTTAAAAAACGCATGTAATAAAGCCCATAGTTTCTTTCCATCCATTGTAAACACATTTGTACTACACGTGATGAACTGATTTTGTTTCACTTTGTTTTCGCTTGTTAGCATGAAAGGGTTTATTGATCCATGTGACTATTTAATAATTCAGGTTTTCCATTCTTCAACTCTGAGCTTCTTTGGCTAAGAGTACAAAGAATACTGTAGGTCAATGAGTTTTACTTGTAATTGGCCCTAAGAAAGACAATTTTGCTGATATGAGAGAACTTCCACCTTAAACATTATATTTGTGCCATTTTGAACACTGTGTGCATTCCCCATAAGGCTAACCAGGCCAGCGCCTGCATGCAAGAGCTGGAAAAAGATTGAACTTAATTTTACATGACTGTAGAGACCAAATTTAGATTTCTGTAAGGGTTTCTTTAATCTCTGCTTGTTCAACATTTAAGTTGGATCACTTTTGTGGTTGCTTTCTCCCAGTAGGAAACTGTCTATTACGGTTCCCTTTGAGAGCCAACCAAACAATCAAATTGGCACGGCGAGTGACTGAGTCAATCAGGCCTAGGCTCTTTTTGGGATGTGTGATGAACTGTCATATGTTTGCTTTACTACATACTCAGCTTGCTGTTTAATCTACTGATATCATCTCACCCCAGAGCTAGCCACCTTTATTTATGGGCAAGCAATGGATGAAGTAATCAAACAGCAATTCAGTTCACTCTGATTTAACACCCCAAACTGAACCCAAATCAACTTGGCTGATGTGCTCATGCAAGGTTGATTGTGTGAATTGGTCTTTGATTATACTACTACAAATCCCAACTACTGATTTAATAATTATGGAATAAACTAAGGAAGAACTGTGAAACTGACCCATCTTGACTACATTGTAGATCCGGTGTGTATTCTATGCCATAATAACAATTTTAATGTATGCTGCAAAAGGTGCAAAAAGTACAAGCATACCTCATTTAACAAAGCCTATGACAAAAAAGTTAATTTCTACAGGTTTTTTTAAAATCTCCATCCAACAACCAATTTTTTCCTTCTCCTCTATCTAGTTGGATGTCTTTTAGCAGCATTGCACTGGGAGGTGCAGTGGGGCTGAAGAAATTTAGATATTTGGTGTTAGGTTGCAGCAACATGTCTGTGGTAAACAATACAAAAAAGCTTGAATTGGGAAAGAATGTGATTCTGTCTTAGCTGATCCTACTGTAGCTGTGTGTCCATGCCTACAACAGGCAAGTTAAACAGCAGCTGCCTTCAGAAACTTTATTAAGCAGGTGTGGACAGCAAAACAGGGAGAAAAGGAGAGAACAGATAAGCTTGGCTCACCAGCTATCCCTCAGCACATTTTAAAAAGCATAAATCTAGATTTCTGGCCATCAAAAAAAATGAAAATCATTAAAAAAAAAGTGGAACAGGGGAAAAAAAATCATCCCTGGATGCATTTTGGAAATAGCTTTCGCATGGTCTCTAAAAGGTCCAAAACATTTTTGTTTGTTAATACAGTCAGCCCTCTGTATCCACAGATTTTTTTATCCATGGATTCAACTATCCACAGCTTGAAAATATTTTAAAAATATAAATCCCAAAAAGCAAACCATGATTTTGCTATTTTATATGAGGGGTACCATTTTACTACACCATTGTATATAATGGCATTTGAGCATTGAGTTTGGTTTCCATAGTGTGTGTGTGTGTCCTGGAATCAAACCTCAGTGGATACCAAGGGCCCACTGTACATAGGTTACTTGATCTGCTTGTTTCATTTCAGACATAGTTCTTGTTAGTTTTGCATAGGGGGAAGGCTCTGGCTTCTCTTTCTTCCCGATGAATATAGTTTCTGCTTACAAAAAGTTCTATACATCTGCCACAGTATGCAGTTAAAGATCTTCCCACCCGCATTCTGATGTGGTATGGTACCTAATAGATTGTTGGTTGTTAATAGCCCTCAGTAGGCTTTGACTTATGGCTATGCTATGAAAGACCTCGAAGGCATCCTGATATTAGCAGCCCTGCTAAAATCTGGAAAAACTAAAGGAGGATGTACCATACCTTTTCCTGAATGTGTGCACAGCTTCCTCTGCTCTTTAAAGTTTAACATCTAAGTACAAGGTCAGGTAAAAGGTGTGGGGGAGAGGTTTTCTTAGTCTTATAGATTTTATGTTTCCAAGCAATGGTTCTTCTTATGTAGTGGTTTGGGTGTTAGACTATGACTCTGGAGACCAAAGTTCAAGTCCCAGCTCAGCCATGAAACCCACTGGGTGACTTTGGGCAAGTCACACTCTTTCAGCCTCAGGGAAAGGGAAAGGCAAACCTCCCCTGAACAAAATCTTGCCAAGAAAACCCCATGATAGGTTCACCTTAGGGTTGTGATAAGTTGGAAATGACCTGAAGGCATGCAACAAATGGCCTGAAAGTGAAACTCAAGACTTTCCCCCTTTCACCACTTGGAGGACTAGTGGCTCACTCCTTACATCCGTGGTGGCAAAAGCCAAAGGATCGGCTCTATTCTGGATCTGAACAGCATCTCAGCAATGGCCTCACCACCGATTCTTAATTTGTCTCTTAAAAAGTAAAACGACATGCATCTTTTTTAAAAGTCCGATTCTTTCATTCCAAGCTAAAAATAGTGTGAGAAAGGGACCGTGGGATAAGCAGCTGGAGCAGAGCGAGCCGGTTGCCATGGTAACCAATGAGCCATTTAGCAGCACTTGCCTTGGCTGTATAGTTGCTAGGGTTATTTTCTCCTCTCCGGCAATGTGGTGGGGAGAGGGGGAAAGAGGGGCCACGAAGCACCATACATGTCCAGTTTCCGCCCCAATTGCTCCACACCGGCAATGGCGCCCTCATCTTGTTGGGTCAGGGGTCCTAGGCAAGATGGGGACACAGGCATGTGGGTGCACATGCCCACACGATGCAACAAGCTTCCCTTTTACCTCTCTTATATAAAAAAGTTGGTTGCTTATTTGGAAGAGGAGGCTCTAGGAGTGTTCTTTTATGTGACAGTGAAGAGACGCTTCTGTTTCCAAAGTAGAAACTGTAATGTTCAGACTAATTCCTCAGTTATTGGAATCATCATGAACTAATCCCCTTTCATTAATCCTCTTCATTCTTGGGCCTCTTCACACTATTACAGCTCTGTGATTTTACTGCTGTGTCAATATCCTGTGGAATCCTGGGATTTGTAGTACAGCGGGCCACATGGTATCCATGGGGGTTTGGGTCCAGGCTTCACAGTGGATACCAACATCCATGGTTGCTCAAGTCTCGTTAAATACAATGGCATCGTAAAATGGTGTCCCATTCTTTATCCACTGATTCAACCATCCATGGCTTTAAAGTATTCAAATAAAATATAAACTCCCAAAACCTTAATACATACACACACACACACACACTCTGTATGTACTCGGCTATCAGTTGACCTCATGTATAAGTCAACGGCAGGTTTGGGGGCTAAAATTGTGGATTTTGATATGATCCATATATAAGTCAAGGGTAAAGTTTAGGGGCCTGTGACAAAGGATCTATAGGATGAAGGAAAGGAAAATGATGTCAAAGAACTTAACAAAATTCCAGCAGGCATAACTGTTTGTGCTCCCATATTATTATTATTATTATTATTATTATTATTATTATTATTATTAAGCTTTATTTATATAGCACTGTAAATTTACACAGTGCTGTACATACAAACTTTTTAATAAAATGGTTCCCTGCCCTCAGGCTTGCAATCTAAAAAGACACGACACAAAAGGAGAAGGGAATGGTGGTGGGGAAGGGATCTGGTCCAGCAGTTCTTCTCTCTCTCTGAGGCCTGGACCAAGGCAGATGGACTGGAGGGAGGGCTCTGCTTCATAGTCCAGTCCAGGCCCAATGGAGCTGGGCCTGCATCTCTCCCTCCATGGCTGGATGGCACCAGATGGACTCGAGGGAGGGCTCTTCTTCATAGTCCACTAAAGGCTGGATGGATGAGAGAGCAGGGGGGGGGGTCAGTGCTTTCAGGACAGATGACACTTTTGCTTTCACCAAGGGGTGGATCCCTTTTTATAAGAATTAACATACAGTACAGTACACCCGCGTCATGGGGCTCGAGCATATGCGTTATTTGCCTTATGCGGGGGTGGATGGGTCCAAAATGGATCCCCCACATAAGGCAAGGGTGCACTGTACTTACATTGTCTCATGAATGAGTCAACTCAGATTTTTGGATTTGGTTTTTTGATTAAAATTTGTAGACTTATACATGAATATATATAGTGTGTGTGTATGTATGTGTGTATAATCAATCAATCAAGGTTTGCTTTTTGGAATTTATGTTTTATTTGAATATTTTAAAGCCATGGATGGTTGAATCGGGGGATAAAGAATCCATGGATATGGAGGGCTGGCTGTATAGGAAGTATAGGGGTTGGCAGTGTATTTAGAATATTCTGCCAAAGAGTTTTAGTGCTGTGCCAAACTGCAAATTCCAGGATGACACAGGATGTTGCCATGACAGG
>NC_056526.1:40277402-40297718 GCF_019175285.1 Sceloporus undulatus
TAATAATAATAATAATAATAATAATAATAATAATAATAATAATAATAATAATTTAATATCCCACCCCTCTGCACAACGCTAATGTTAAACTAAAACCACAGCAGTATAATTATGTCGTGTGAAGGGACCTCTTCTTTCCATGTTCAACAGGGCTTAGCAGTGATGGTCACTTTGCAAGGCTCACATCCCAACAGGGTGGCTCAGGACTGACCCTTCAACTACCTGCAGTCTCGTAGACAGCCCTTTTTGCTGTTGATTATGGCTTTCTAAAGTGGCAAATTCAGAGATCCTCAATGTTAACAAGCCATGATACCTTTCCATTTGAAACATGAAATGCTTTGTGTTTTGGACAGAAGCTAACAAAAAGAATATCAGCCTCCTTCGCTTCCTCAGAGGCAATGACAATCTTGGGCCCAGGTGGCTGTGCTAGAAAACAAGGGAAACCAGTTTTTGTTTTTTTTAAAAATATATTTTATTCATTTAAGGGATTTGTATCCCACATTTCTCCCAAAAATGAGATTTATAGTTCATTTTGCTAGTTTCAGTAGTTATGTTTCTGTAACATCACATGTTGTTTTATGTTCCCGGAAATTTTAATAAAGGACTGTTAGCTGAAGACTTCTATGCATGGTACTAAGGAGGACTGCTGAATGGGTCCTCCTTTGTGCCCCTCCACATTCACTGGGGTTAGGGCACAGGAGCTCCATGAAAGTGGGGAAAAAACGCAAATAAAAACACTTTTTTTTTTTAAACCTGAGAGAGTACCTCTCTAGGAATCTCTAGGTCCTCTGGCAGAACTCTGTGGTCAACATTTGGCAGACATTGACCATAGAATTGTGAAGGAGGATGTACAAATGCTTAGAGAAGTGTTCTCTCTAGGAATCTCTAGGTCCTCCAGCATGGCTTTTGGCAGATGTTAACCATAGAGTCATGCTGGAAGACTTAGGACCTTATCACACACACAATTTTCAATGTTTTGGGGACTGAAGGAGGACGCTTATGTGCGCGCGCGTCTGGAAGAAAACGGAGTTTATCGCACATGAAGATGTCCTCCAAGAGGCTCCGTTCTGTCTCCCAGCGCACACCTGTTCGCGTCCAGTCCTGACAGGCGTGATTTTTGCCTGACGGACTACCTTCCACCAGCAAAAAACGTTGAAATTTGTGTGTGCAATAAGGTTCTTAGAGATTCTTAGAGAGAACATATTAATCAAATCAATGAATAATAAAACCCGCAAAAATCAGAGCTGCACATGTGGAGGGTTGACAGTACATTGTGTGAAACCATGGTAAAGGTCTTCTTTGTTGTTTTCCCCCAATTACAGAATGCCCTCCCTTAGAGGCCCAATTGGCCCCAGCTCTGGCTTCAGTTTGGCATCAGGTTATCTATTTTCTACATGTACAGGGTTGTGGCTGTTTTAAAGTGTTAGATAGTTTCAAATGTTATAAATAGTTCTTTAAAAACCTGTTTGACATTTGTAATTGTTTTACATTGTTTAAATTAATTTTATTCCTTGCTGTTGCCCCGAAGTGTTTGGATCTAGTTCAGGATATAGATATATAAATAAATAAACAAGTGATTGTAAAACAAACTAATGGTGTTCTGACAAGTTTGTTCTGGATCCCAGCGAGATGCAGTTAGCAAATATGTAACAAATATCACGGTAATAAATAAGTAAGTAAATAAATATATAATGAGGATTTTTATTCCCTTTTCATCTGACCTTTCTGAGTGAGTAAGCTGGCTGTAATAGGAACAAGAAAAGATAGATGTGTTCTCTGTGAAACATGCCCTGTTTCTCTCAACAGTAGACCCAGAGCTCAGAAGCAGAGGTCAAGTGAAGGGGAAGTGGTGACAATAGCAAAGGGAAGGTACATTTAGAGGTTGTGCAGGCTGCCCCTTTTACAGCCAGATTGGGCTCACGGCAATCACATGCCACGGCCCTGATCAGACCTTTGCAGGGTGCAATAGCTGCGGTGCCATGGCTTTACGGTGCTCCCTTGGCACGCACCATGTTGTGCAGCACACGGCATCATGCTGCCCTGGGGGCAGAGCTGGGATGTGCATCTTATGGACGTTATGCCCCGACTCTGCTGCCAACCTGGCCTTTCTCACCTGTGCAAAGCACCTTACTTAGGGACAGCGTGACCCAATTGCATTTTGTTCTAGAGCTGGCAGTGATGTCAAGGCTAGTGTGCTACTTTATCTCACTACTGTACACACTAATGCAGATATTGTGGCCCCTGTCCCCACAATGACTATCTGGATTAAGAAGCTCATTCTACCTTTCATACAGTGTTTAATCCAGCACTTTCTTCAGTCTAGTGCACTCCAGAAACATCAACATGAGGTGCTTTGGCTCATTCATGAATTCAGAATGGTTTCAGAGGCATCCTTCAGTGAAACTCTTATTTGCTCAAATAGAGTGGTCTCAGTGCTATTCTGATTTGTTTTATAGTGTGAGGAAGCTACTTCATTGAAACCTTTGAGTGTCTAAAATGCTCCCTTCCTTCCCATGCTTACCATCATATGGAAGAAAATACTGTACCAGGCACACGTCTTCAGCACATAATTACTATTAGTGATGCTACTGTGATAGATCTGTGATCAGTTTTTTTCAGAGTTGCCATGCCTATTTTAACTGTGTGCTGTGCAAAAATTGGGGAATGTTGTAATTCTCAAACTACTTCCTAGAGCAAATACATCCAAATCAGGAACAATACTTTCAGGTAAGTAGTAAAAAAGCAATTTATTTAGTGTATATCTGGAATGTAGCTTCCTGCACTTTAATGATTTTTATGCTAAATTGAAAACACAAATAAAAAAGGTGTTTACAAAAAAAAGCAGCTACAGTTTGTGACTGTGTGTATATGCATGCATGTCCATGTATAATACTATCATATAGTTATCTGGTTTCAAGATCTGCATTATATATATATATATATATATATATATATATATATAGTTAGCTTTGTGCCTTCCCACTGATTCTGATATACATCAACAGAGGCAAGAATGGAATCAATATGGGCAATACATATATATATTAGGAATGCTTCTGAAATCTGCCAGGATCCCTACTTTTCCCTGTTTTGAAGGGATTGTATCCTTATAATGCCTGGCTGCCTTGTCTTAATAGAATCTATGGCCAGTTACAGAGCATCTGCTGCCTGCTAACTTTATAGAAATATTTATGTATATACCTGTTGAAAGTACTGTATTGCTTTTGAAAGGGCTGGGCAAGGATGAAAAAGACAAAAATGAAAGAGAAGGGAGAAGTAGCAGATTTTTGAATATATAAATGTGTGTAAATAGCTGTGTATTAGCATGCCTTATAGAAAAACGTGTCTTATTTTATTTTCTACCCAATTCACTAGTGTGAAAAAATACTCCTGAAAGAACACACTGTGGATTACAGAATGGACAGGAGCACCTGACCCACAATCCCACATAAGTATAGCACTATGAATCCAGACCCCAGAATTCCATAAAAGATACAACCATGGCAATTAAGTAGACTCATAGTACCATAATTGTGTAGTGTGAAAGGGCCCTTGCTTAAACACATGTGGGGTGGATTATGCTGGAATTCTGTATCACCAGTGCACACATCCCTCTTCGAGCCTGCCTTTGGGATGTATATTCAGACATATATTTTGTCCTATAAGTGGCTTGCCTATTCACTTCATAATGCAGGTTGCCAACTAGACTTTAGCATCTGTCACTCACAATCCTGGGGTGCTAGCAAGCTACACAATGGAATAACCTTGGGTTACACAGGATTTGTGTCCCATCCTTGGTGGCTCTGATTGATTTTCGCCTCACTGTTAAGATCTTCATCAGCCTTCTTAATATGAACTGCATAAATGTGATGAATAATTACACAGCAAACAAAATATATTTCCTGGCAATGCTCTATGACCTCACTTTTGTCAGATAATTGAATGGTATGCAGGGAGACCAGATGGAATAAGTCAAGAATCAAGCACTGTCATGAATGCCTCTTCATTTTTATTTGCACAAATGTTAAAAAGGTTCATTGACTTCTTAATGCTTAAAATAATATTTACTAGATGGATTCTTTGGTATTCCATTAAAGGCTAGACGATGAACACCTCTACTCCTTTTAGAATTTAGTTTTATTACCATGGCAAAAGGCTTGTTTTTCAAGTGGTGGGGGCAGATTGATTTCTTGAATGAAATATTTTACGAACATTAGGTAGAAAATGTGTATTTGTCAAATTCCAAGGCAGTCCTTACAAATGCGTTGTTTTACAGTCTGATCTTAGACAGGTTTACACAGAAAATTCCCATTGAACTCAATGGGTCATTTCATAATAGACATGGTCAAGGCTGCAGCTGTTGAATATGTTTTAGTCATGAATCCTATTTAATCTCTAGTATGAGAGATTGCACAAACAGCCACTCAGAGATCAATGGCTACAGGCAAGCACAATCATAGATTCTTTTGGGAGTGGGTGGGCAAGATGCATTCTTGTACAGCAGTAAACTTTGACAGCCCCCCCCAAAAAAAACCCCCACAAAAAACAAAAAACACCCAACTGAGGATGAGAGGTAACCCAGAGGCACTGGGGACCACAAATGAAGGTTTTACAGTGTGACATAATGTTTGAGTGGGCTATGGAGACCAGAATTTGATTCCTAGTTCAGTCATAAAAATTCATTGGGTGACCTTGGGCAAATCACATGCTCTCAGTCTCAGGTGAAGGCAATGGCAAATCTCCTATGAATAAATCTTGCCAAGAAACCCCATGATCGGTTTGCCGTAGGGTTGCCATAAGTCGGAAATGACTTGAAGGCATACAACAACAACAAAGAACTCATGATTCCCACTCTACTTGGGAATGCTTAATTCCCACTGTACCTGAAGACAGAAGCAGCCATTCTATTATAGTAGCAATGATACTTGATGGAACTGTTGGTGGAATGGTCCTGGCCTGGGACTATTGGTAAGTGTCCTATGAACAGAGTCTTTTATAATTTTATTGAATCTGAATGTATATTTTCCTTTAAGGTTAGGACTTCTAGGATATCACATCAAATTTGCATTCAAGGCCTTTTAATAAATTTGACAGATATGATCAAATTATACCACTGCTTTGCAATTTGTACTACCTGCCAGTTTATTTCCAGGCCCATTTGAAAGTGCTGGGTTTAACCTTTAAAGTTTTAAATAGCTTCATGCCAGGTTACCTGGAGAAGCATCTCCTCTCCTTACTGGTCTACCTTAAGGTCTTCTTCTGAGGCATTCTTTCAGGTGTGCCCTGTCCCATGCATTGAAATGAGATATGTGGCTGGAAGACAGCCTTCTCCAAGTGAACATATAATTGGCTGTGATGGAAAGAGGATTTTATAGCACCTGTTGGGAGAATTGAACTATAATAGCCACACATGAATTTCTGATACAGGACTGAATGGTGAGGCTGACCATGCTCTTATTTGCTATATCCATCATGTTTAACCAGCATGGCTTGATTTCCTCCCATTTTTCACTGATCTTTTTGCTGTAGCAGTAATAAGCAGGCACCATATTCCACATTAGGAGAGATCCATATTTAACAAATCTGGACCATCAGGAACAGAAGAACATGTGCAATTCTTAGTGTACCTTCTAGCATGTGCATGTCTCATAGAAGGAAATGAGCTTTAGGATGGGAAAAAAATAATGAATCTTGCATCACCAGCTTGTGGTGATGAGGAAGAAGGAGATGCTGAGCACACTGAATGTCAACAACAGATGGATGTTCTGCAGTAATGGTACAGGAAAATTGATAGTTTCTCTGCATAAACCACATATCCAATATGAAGGATAAAGTTTGTAAAAAAATAATATTTTTTCACCAGTAGTAACCCTGTGTCATGGTGAGACTCATCCACCCAGCTGCTTTCGCAGATGGCAGCCCAAGGGGTCTTTTTGATCCCACTGCTGCCACCAATTATGTGATGAAATTCTTCACTACAATACTCAAACTCAGGACACTCTTAAGTGTCTCCTGCACTATAACTCTCTTTAGATGCCAGGTCTCTGAGTTTCAACCCCCCCTCCCCCAGTTTAGCACCAACTATTTTTGACAGCCACACACCCACTATACAATGTGTCCCAAACCTAAAAGACTTTTCTCAATGTTGGTAGTGTTTTAATGTGTTTCTGAAATCACTTCAGACAGCTGCTTAATGAAACAAAGTAATAAGTTTATTTACAAGTCAGGCTGAATACAGTATCTCTTTTGGTGTTCACAATGGATAAGGTGTATAAAGACTTCATTAGTTACACAGTTTGACAGTTTCTTTAGCTTGTCTTTGTAATTGGTTCTTTATAGCTTTATATATGTTCCCTTACAGTCAAAGAGGCTTAACAGACTATCGGTGCCGCCCCTTTCCTCGCTGGATTGGGGTTGTGGCAAGCACACGCCACAGCCCCAATCTGGTCTTTCCACAGCACAAAAAGGACCCGCAAAAAGCAGCTCTTTTTCATGTTGCGGAAAGGGTGCTCTAGCTATGGTGGCGGCAGTGGTTTTTGGGTGCTTCTTTGGAGCAGTGCATTTAAAAGTTGCATCAACAGAGTGCTGTGACCCCCCCCCCCGGCTGTGCATTTGGGCGCTGGCATGGGGGCGGTGGTGGCATGTATACACCATACCCCCACGCTGGCATATAATGCTGGTCTGTACAGGATGTACATTCTCATGGAACGTTTATTAAACTTTTGTATCATATAACCCTTTTAGTTACCTGTGACTCCACTAGTCACCAAACACTATGTCTCCCACAGGACACTACAACAATATAATTAAGGACACTCTTCATCCCTTTCTTGGGTACCTAAACCCCTTTCTAACTGCCTCTCACAGCAGTCTAACCTAGCGTCAGTGGCTCTTCACCTCTCAGGGCACTCTAAACATCAACAACAACCCTTTCAAATCTGCTCCTCCTTCTTATATTCTCACTCCTGGGAGCAGCCCCCACCATTTCCTGGCTTTGCACCCATTGGCTAGTGCTAGGGTTTAATCTGTCTGTTGTCCACACCCTGCTTTCCCCATTACTTTAATGAATACTGTCTACTTTTCCAACTTTCCATTGCCTCCATGGCTGTTCCAGTGAGTGTTCTCCCTGTAGCAGAACAAGAGGCTGGTAGACTTTCCCTGGGTGACTTTCCTACTTTTGGTGCCAGTTCAGATTTGGTCCTAAACTGATATTCTGACATAAGCCTGCTCCTCCATAATACATGCTATCTGGAAGCAGTGGTCAAGGACAGTCCTTAGGATATATATCTCAGAAATGCATCCTAAAAGACAAATAATGTGGGAAGGAATCAAAACAGCTAAATCAGTCATATGATCCCCAAGAAATGACTGATAGGCAGATCTAAGAAATGTAAGAAAAGACTTGCTAGATCAGAACAAGGGGCATGTAATGTAGGATGATTTTATGGCAAACTGCAAGTTTTTGTCATATATATATGAACAACAGTGCCACTTTGATCTAAAGAACTCTGAAGCAGATGCTCTGAGGACCTAATATCTTATAAATTCTTAATTTGTGATTTGCCCTGTGATGCCAGCTCTTGTAACCCCTGTTATACTCCCCAGATTCCTTTCATCCACAAAGACAAAATAATTAAGCCATAGGTATCTACTCGGCATCTGCTCACCGTAGTGAAGAACAATGTAAACAATTATTTCAGTTTTTCTCAAGTCTCTCTCCTTTTGTTACACTTTCATATCTTTGCAGTCTAATAGCCCAACTGTTTTCTGGCTGATTTCCTGCATCTAATATAGTTTTAAAAATTGGTATTGTTTTTTAAAATTGTTTTGGCCATATGTGCCTCAAATTATTATTATTTTTTAAAAAGAAACTGCTTTCCTAACTGTGAGACAATATTTGTTTTGCCGAAGTTTGCACCCATATAAATTGTCCTCATTTGGGCAGGGACGTAGCCACTGGGCCCCCAAATCTTTCACCACCACAATGCCTCTGACAGTTGCCCAAAGACCTCTTTGTTCATTCCTCTTCTCCTTGGGCTCCGTCCAGCCCTCATTCTGCCCACCTGTCCACCTGCCTGCCTGGCTGACTAGACCAGAGGAGCAGCTTGTCATGTGCTTCTGCTTGTGAGGGGGAGTCCCTGGTTCGCCAGCCAGGAAGGAGGAGGTGGCAGCATAGGGAAACAGCAAGCTGAGGTGCATACTCTACTCCAATGGCTTACAGAAAATGGTGCATTTGCACCACTCCTCCTTGACCAGCTGTTCCAAGTTACATTCATTTAGAAAAAAAGCAACCAAGGCAGCTTCTCCTTTACCTCCAGGAGGACCCAGCCAAAGTAGGTGACAGTGGTGGCACCGAGCAAGAGGAGCCACTAGCCTCCTCTGGTGCCAGGAGCCATCATAGATGCTGGCTCTCCTTCAGTCACCATGCACCTAGGGCACACTGGACTGAGCAGTCACTTTGGCTGAGGCTGCAGCAGTGTCTTGTCCTGAGAACTTGGGTAGTGACAGGACAGATGGGGGAAGAAGGAGTGGTGGTTTGGGATGGGCCCCACCCTCCTCTTCCTCCTGCTCCAAGCACTCTCATTTCCTTTCTCTTCCCCTCCAGGACAGGAAAAAAATTTGGAAGGAGGAGGAAGAGGATCATGGCCTTCAGGTTTCGCACCCCCTTGAGTATTTCCTATACCCTCCCTCCACATGTGTCCTGCCCCACAGTTTGAGAACCACTGGTTTAACCAGTAAGTAACAGTGTGCTTCCACTCTGTTTAAAGCTCTCTTTCTGTCAGTAGGTGAAGTTTTTATTTAGGGAGGCATTTAGTGTCAGAAGACAGAGGTTTTATTGGGGAAGGGGTGTACTTTTTTTTTATTTCATCATGTTTTAAATGCCTTTTAATAGTCTTTTAACTTGTGTTTTAAAATTAGGTAGTTTAATTGTATTTTGACTTTATATTAACAATTTTAAAACTATATTGTACTTTTAAGGTATTGTGTGCTGCCTTGGGTCTTGCACCAGGAGAAAGGTGGGAAAATAAACCACCAAACAAATAACATTTCTGTCTCTTTTACATCCCCTGTAGCATCTATTTGTGGCTTTTCCTAGCAAACTATCTCACTGGCCACTGCTGTCTGGTATACTCATTTTAGTGGAGCTTTTAATTTAAGCATCCTGAAGATACCTGTACCTCTTGATTTTCCCATTCCATTTTTAAAACTAATCCTCTCTCTAATCTTGTTCTTGAAATGATATGTGTGACTATTCTGTTCACAAGTATGCTGAATTTTATGGCACTTGAATTGCTGTTCCTGATCATTTCAGCAACAAGCAACAAGCTGAGTAACACATGAGATTAATTCAGAAGGAAACTCCCTTTGAGCTGGCTCCATAACTAATGTGTCAAGATCATGACCATTTATCACATCTAGAAATTTTGTTTCTTTACAATTTAAAAGTACATTTACACAGGCATTGTGAAGATAGGTTATCTGTGACTAAAATATTTTCTTCTTTGAGTCTCTTCCTGATTTTCTCCTCTTGCTCAAAACGACCTTCAGAATTTTATGTTGGGGAGTAATAATACCTTTTTACTTCCATTTCTCCAGTGCGTCCTGCCCTATTTTTTCCCTATAGATTTGATAATCACATATCATCATGTCCTACTTTCTGTTTCTCCATATTTTTTTGATAAGTCTACTATGTATATGTTTTCTTTTAATACTAAACATTCCAGTTCACCTGTTTTGGCTTTGAGACTTCTGGCAGTTGCTTAGAAATTCCTAAACACTGCCCATAGGGAGTGGCTAGAGTGTGGATAACAGGGTAACTTAAAGCAGATCACAATTTGAAATACTATTATTACCTCCAGTCCTTTGATCTTTCAGTGTGCAGCAGAGGTTTCTGATTACAATGAGGCTCGTTTTTGGAGATAGGACAGTCAGTACATTGTTCAGGATCTTCCTGACAGGAGGAAACATACCTGCCACTGTCCTCCAGCTCAGAGTCCCTAGCAGAACCCTTATGTCCTCAGTCTTGCTGTCTGCAAAATTAAAGATCCTCTTGTACGTCAAGGTCCTGTCTTGTTTTCTTGTTTGTATAAAAGGGTCTTTGCCTTGACTTGACCTTGTTATTTTGTATCAGTCTGTTTGCTATTATTACTCTTGTTCATTTTATATCATTTACATATATTAGTTTTGAATGCTTTTGTTACATACATTGTTTTGTTACTTTTCAAGCAGATAAAGATTATTTATATTATCTTTTGTTTTTGGCTTTTCAGTTCAATTCTTTCAACAAATCCACAGCCTTGTTGCTGTGTACCAAATGCTTAAGGATTGGTCTTTTGGGAGCACAGCAGACATCTGCTCTCAACACATCAAAGGCCCTATTCACACGGTGAAAATAATCCAGGATGAATTTTGGTTGAATCCCTGTTGTTCACACGGACCCCAAATGCACCCAGTTCAGGATGTTTTTTTTGGGGAAAGTGTTACCCATGCTGCTCGATATAAATTTTGGAATCAATGATAACCCTTAATGACCCCTGGATGAACTCTAGCAGCCTGTCCGACATTACTGGCAAAGCGAGAGGACATGTACACCTCCCCTAAGGGAGCACCCATATTAACATCTCAGAGGGTCCGGGGAAGTCGCATGAAGGCATTATCTCAAGCCTGGGAAGAGTAAAAGGATTGCCTTCCCTGAAGCTATCAACCTCCTCCTCGAACCTATTGTCCGAGTGGCATAAGCCCTTTTACTATCTAAAGCAGACATCCAGGTGAAAAGAAAATCTTTAGAACACCTTTGTTTCGGCCAAGCCAGCCTCTTTGCCTCAGGCCAGATTTGGCCTATAAAAGGTCCCCACTTTGGCTGCTCAGCGCGCCATTTTCAAGGTCTACTCACTCCACGTCAGTCGGACCTCTGTTCTGGTAGCCAGCATTTCTGCTCACTCCCAGGTTGCGGAGCAGACTTGTCTCACTGTCCAGCACCCCATTCGCTTCCCGGAGGGAATCTACATTCTGGTAAGCATCTCCATTAGTAACGCCTGAAATCTGTTTCCATTTTCCAACCCTAATTTTCCTGAGTCCTGAGTGTGTGTGTGAGTGTATGCGCAACGCATGTGTTTTCCCCGTTTTAATAAATTAGACATCTAGTTATTAATATCCGTCTCAGCTTTATTTATTGGGATCCCCTGGTCTACTCCGTATACATATCGGGAGGGCGATTTCGGTGGGCTCACGTAGCCAGCCCCTCTTGCAATATTTGAGCTAATAATAATAATAAAATTCCCCTACGGACCCTTGGCTACAAAAGGGTACTAACCCCCCCTTAATCTAGGATATTCAATACTGGGCCTTATCCTGATTTAAAAAAAAGAGAGATTTGCATTATTGGCAGTGTGAATAACAATGCGAACAGACCTAGATTAAACTCATCATACTTTGAATGTGTTTCAAATACATTCACATCAGTGACTCCTTGGCAGGGTAAGGCGCCTCCCAGCTGGCTTTACAAGGAGATGCTCCTCCTCTTCTTCTTTCCCTGCACATCCATTGCTATGGGCTGGCTTCTGGGGGCTTGCCAGGAGGAAAGTGGTGTGCCTCCCCAGATCATGGAGGACGAGTACAGACCCTGTAATGGGGGACCACCAGCCCTGCCTCACCAGCTGGCTCCTGCTCTGAACATGAAGAGATGTAGATCGATGCCATTCCATGGTGTGAATAACAAACCTGAAATGTGTGAAGAAGGCTGTCCACATCCTTCTGATATAAAAAACGATGTGTTAATGACCCCAAAGATACAGGGCTTGGATATTTTATATAGCCCTAATATGGGACCAGACTTCAAGGCCTTAATACAGGACATAATGTTTAAAATGGGTCACCTTGGAACTCCCCCATTCCTCCTTCCCTCCCTCTGAAGCAGGCCCATTGAAAGGAAAACAGGACTGTACATGCCTCCCACCTCTTCCATCATGGCTAACCTTGCATCGTCTTTGAGGATGCAATAGCACATGGCTAGTTTTGAATTACTAGCTTGTGATCAGTGTGGAATGATCCTGTCTAGACCTGTCTTCTTTCAGGAGATTCGGCTCTACTGCCCACTGATCTGTGAATTTTAATCTCATTCTCCTTCCCAATAATCAATCTGCTTTTCATGTTCAGTTTGTACTGGGGTTATTTGGACTTTCCTCTGTTTCCCTCCTTTTTATGTACTCCTGCAAATCTTTGGGTTTCCCCAAACCTAGGGATGCTTCTCTCTTGTTTGAGGATGATGCTGTTTGGCTACATAGGGACTGGTAGTAAGAGAAATAATATAGAATGATGCCCATTTAAAAATTTCCCCATGAAAGGCTTCAGAAAGCACTTCTGAACGGCTCTGTCCCATTTCTAAGGTGCTGGTGAGGGAGGACATTCCCAAGGATTGTCCCTGTGAGTCAAGAGCTGTCAGCCACCTCCACTTCTGTCATCTTCTGTGCTCCTCCAGTTTCTGCTACCTGAAGCGTCCACTTGACTTTCCAAAGCTGCCTTAGGAGGAAAGGAATCCACTTCAGTTTTCTTCTTCTGAATGAGGCTGTTAGCTGGCAAAGTCCTTATATCTGTATGCAAAGGTCCTGAGATGCCAGGAACCACCAGAACAATCATTATCCATATGCCAGGTGAGAACAGCAGCTCCCTCCCCTCCATCTCTCTCTCTCTCTCTCTTGTGATGCATCTATCACTTTGTGGTTTGCTATCAGTGCAAAAGGAGGAGGGAGCATGATAGCTTATCTTATTGTCTTCTCTGCCAATAGGAGAAGATGCCATTGTGAGAGTCTGTCTGTCTGTATGAGTTACAGACTGAGTCCATTTAATGCCCTCTTTCTTTCTCTGTCTCTCCTTGCTTCCTCTCTTTTGTTGCTTCTCAGATTTTTCTCCAGGTGTTAAGGCACAATCACTGATGTCTGAATCCAAACAATTTTACAAATGGAAATTGTACTCTCTTTTTTCTTTCCTCACCTCTTCCTCACCCTTGCCATCTTTGGCCATCTGACAGGTCTCTGCCAAGTGGATAGATGATGGTCTAGGAGAAGGAAAGCTATACCAAACACTGGGATAATTGCATGATTTCCCCCCCTGTTTTAATCTTTGACATTTTTTTCTAGCTTTCATGTGATCCTGAAGAAACCCAAAGGGCACTGAAATCATCACTCTACATTCTGTGATTCATTGGCTTTGCTTGTCATTGTTTCCACCACTTTCTCAAAGAGACCAAAATAGTGTTTATGAGGTGGGACCCAACAACAACTTAGCAGAGGGAGGAAAGGGCCTCACATTACCAAGGCTGGAAACCCAGCAGCTTCCAGGTATCCAGTCCAGCACCCATTGTTAACCTACAGTTAGTCAGAGAAAATTTCCACGAGAAACTGTAGGGAGATTACTATGGAAAGAGACAGGATTGTAACCCCTAGAACTAGAACTAGCTAAGGTATTGCAATATTTCATTTTGCTTCATTGGACTGTGTGAGCTATCTAACTGAGATGCAAATTGGAAATGGTATTGCAGGCTTCAAGACCAGAACTAATGGTGTACGTCTGGAATCTGCTGCTTCTGCCAGTGGAATCAGGCCCTCCTTCCATCTCTCTCCTTGGAACCTTCCATGGCACTGAATATCTGCAATGGAGAGTTCTTAACTCATCTTGCATGCTTCACATCAGCTTCAGGGTTCACAGGGGCTACAGGACAGGGGAGACAGCTCCCTTTTGAGTCCATTTGTAGAGGTAGAGTCCTACGTAGTAGACTAGTAGAGGAATCCAGAAATACACAATTCAAGCCCATAGTCAAATCTCAGGAGGCCAAGATTAAGGCATCCTCTGTAGCACAAATAGTTAGATCCATACACAGTGGAACTTAAAACAGACCCACTGAAATAAATAGGAATCATGCTGTAGCTGTTGTTGTTTCTGACTTATGGTGACCCTAATTTTTTTCTTTTTGGCAGTTGTCTTTCTCTGAGCTGAAAGAATGTGAACTTGCTCAAAGTGGATTTCCATGGCCAAGCGTCATTTGAACTCTGGTCTCCCAGTATCTTAGTTCAACACTCAAACCACTACACCATGTTATATCAGGATTTGCCTTAGTCATGTCTAACTTAAGTTCCACTGATGTCATTGGGTCTATTAAGTATGCCCTAGCCTGGATGCCATATACACAGAATTAGGCTGCTTGCCATATCAAGATATTGCTGTAGATTTCCAACCTACATGAGCTATGCAATGTGGCACTGAGACCAAGTTACATTATGAAAAGGCATGCTTTGGATGTAGGTTGGTTGGATTCTTGGGGCATTTAGGCTCAAGTAAATTGGTCCTGCAATTGCTCCAGCACATGTTTTCCCTGGAACTGACACAAGAGGCAGAAGAGTGGTGACTTGAGAGAAGCAATTGCAGAAATGCTAACCCACTCACCACAATATGTACTTAATCTAGATGTGTGCATTGACCCTCACTTCTCAACTTCTCCCTGCTGAGGAATAAAACCTAACAGCTTCATGGTAGCTACAGATTTTACATTCAGTGTGTATCAAATTAATTAAATAGAACACAAAAGAGCAAGTAAGTGCATGACGGGGAGTAAAACACACTGCGTGGATTGTGCATTTTTTCCCTCCTAGTCACTGAAGGAGGTGACCCCAGGAAGCTTTGACCTGCAAATACAATTCCACACAGCTTACACTTGTCCTTCTTTGTACTTTTGTTCCTCATCTATAATTTCTTGTGCACTGGAAAAGAACATACAGGACCAATTTCCTCCTGTGTTCTAAATGCATACATAAATAAAAATGAACAAGGACTAATCAAGACCTTGGTTTCTACTCCTGCTCTGCATGTGTGACCTGATCCCACTCCATATCCTCCTCCTTCCATAGAATGTAGGCTAAAAAGCTTATCCATGATGGTTCTCTCCTGTAACTAAGCAACCTAGGAAGTCTCTGCCTGGTAATAAATAAATAAATCTATATTTGTATTATAGAGAGAAAACTGGCAGCCATTCTCAGAACTGCTCTGGTCCATGCTATTCTTGAGATCTCCAAAGGATTTTTATATGTAAGGAAGGCTGGTACGTATACCTGCTAAATGCTTCTCCTTGAACATAAGCTTTCCCTGCCTTTGGAGATTTTTCTGGGCCTTGCCTGCACACTTTCAAGCCAATCTCTAGAACCATAAAGACCAGAAACATAACTTTTCTAAGAAAGATGGAAACTGAGATGCTCAGGATGTTGAAAAGTGTGTGCAGAGTTTTGAAACTTTATTTTTCTGGATTACAATTTCCAGAACCCTCCAGCCAGCATTATTACTGTTAACATTCCCAAGCCATGGCCTTAGGATACCCAAATTAACTGTCATGAACTCTGGCAATACCTGATACTGAATTCCATATTTTCCCCACGTTCTATATTTGCACAGTCAGTGAAAGCTCACCAAGTCCTGAGGAAGGACATGTCTGCATCATTTTTTATTTCATGGGACAGACATACCGCACTACCCTCTTATAGTGCTGCTCTGGCTGCTTCCTGTTGCATTCTGAGGCTTGTAGTTCAGTGAGGCCTAAGAGCTCTCTGGCTGAGAATTCTAAATGCTCCTCTCTGAACTGCAAATCCCAGAATGCAACAGGAGGCAGCCAGAGCAGTAAAAGTGGAATAGCAGCACTATACGTGTATAGCATGGTAATCTATTTAGTCATATGGTACATGCATTTCTCATGGGCCTCACAAGCCACTGGGTCAGGTTATCCTGGATTAAGAATGGTACCCTCCTGGCTGTTCTGCTGTGGGTGGACCAGGTCTTTTCTTGAGCAGTTTCCTTGAAGCTTTCACAAAATCAAGAGAAGCTCAGTCCAAAGCCTGGAAACATATTTTTTGAGCAACAACTCCCACATTGTCTCAGCCACAGCAGGGACAGCAATCATGTGGGCTATGGGATTCTGGAAGTTGTTGTCCAAAAAAGTAATGTTTCTAAACTGTGCCTCAGCCAGCAATGATTTTTGTACGCGTTCTAGCCCTTTCAACTGATTTTTGATAGTCCCATTCAGATGCCCCCAACTTACCTTTTGTTTAATGCCTCTTTGAAACACTCTTCTGCTCTTGTTCTCTCCTTTCCCCCTTCTTATTCTCCTCCACCCACTTTTGCTATTTTCCATCTTTTCCTTTCTCAGCCCACCACCTTTTGCCTTCTCTTCTGTTCCTCCTCCCCATAACCAGCACATACAGAACCTGGCAGAATTGCAAAAACCGGATAATTCCAAATGGAACAGCTGGTGTGTCCTCTGAGTTGGGAGTGAATGCGGGAGAACATGAAAAGCACTTATTAAAAATGAGGTGAAGAGCGGGGGTGGCAACAAACCAGAAGAGAAGCACAAGGATAGCTTTTAGAGAAGCAATGAGAGAGACCGGGGAAGGGGGGAAGCTGCTCCCATGTCATGCTTGCAGAATTTCTGGCCCCCCAACACAGGAGAAAGATGCAAATATGTACTCTGTGCCAATGAGTTTCAGAGCAAAAGGCTTCCAGAATCAGGGGAGGGGGCTGCAGTCACAATTGAAGCCAGCACTGCTTTTTCTATGTGCCATACCCCTGAACCTGCTACCTGAAATCCTAAATGGCACTAGATAGATATGGGCGGACTGGTACACACAGCCATTTCATAGGGCTGAAAATGCTGTTCCCTGATATAGGTTTCCCTCTGCCTTTGGAAATTTGAACAGGCATTGCCCAGATATATTCAGGCTAAACTTCAGAGCAGTCAGGGGCCAGGACTAGAAACTTGATTTTTCCCTGTATAATGAAAGCTGTAGCTCTCAGGATGATAAAAACTCTTTTTTTCAGACAGCCATTGAGGAATTATGATTTGAACATTGGACTGTGACTCTGGTGGCATACTTGCATGGAGAAAGAAAGGTGCCAGAGCACAGACCTGTGTTGAATGTAGCAGGGCTTTTCCTGAAGCCATTACATATCCAAAGAGCCTTCTGTGCAGAGCTTGGAAAAGTTACTTTTTAAAATACTACAGTTCCAAGAATACTCAAGCTTGGAATATAGTCAGGATTGGAACCATAAATATTTATTTCATTTATAGCAGTCTTCTCCAATCTTCCCTCCAGATGATTTGGACAACAACCTCCATCCTGCCCAGGCTTAGTTTATGGCAGTAAGGCTTAGTTTGTGGCAATAAGCACTAGAAGTGAAAATATACTCTGGTTTTTGGTCTCACCCTTTTGTCTTGCCCGCCATTGGAATGCTGTCTTCTGTCCAAAACACTGCAGAAATAATCCAGATTGAGACCACTTTTACTACCCTGGCTCAGTGATAGGGAATCATGGGAATTGTAGTTTATTGTGGCACTAGAGCGCTCTGACAGAGAAGGCTAAAAGTCTCACAAAATTACGGTTTCCAGAATTCCCTAGCATTGATCCATGCCATTTAAAGTGGCCTCAAACTGCAGTGTGTTTTGGACCTTCGAGAACTCTAAGATTGAATCTAGCCCTTGGGTGGAAAGAGGTTCCCCACCATTGGTTTCGGCCTTCTAAGGTTAGGGCCAGTATGTTAAACTGTCAGTGTTCCATGAAGATCCTTTTGACAAATGTCTGAGAAGTCCTAGCCTTCCCAGCCACAGGAATGCAAGCCTTACACGTATACCTCAGTTAACAAAGCCTTTGAGAAAGAAACTCCTTTTTATAAAGTGTTTTTGTGGAAACCCTCCCCTACTTTCTTGCATTCTGTCCAGCAAGAAGGGTTTTTCTTTTGGAAGCATCAACTTTGGAGAATGGTGAAACAGGGCTGGAGAAGGACAGACTTTCAGTGTTGGGTTGCAGCAGCATGTCTGCAGTAAACAATGCTATAAAGCTTGACATGGGAAAAGATGAGATTCTAATCTAGGTGACCCTGTGGTAGCTGTGTATGTTTATGAACAACAGGCAAGGCAAACAGCTGCCTCCTGAATCACTTACTGAGCAGATATGAGGAGCAAAACAGAAAAAAGGGAGCTTGGCATATTGAAAAAGCATAGATCTGTAGTTTCACCACCAAAATGGAAAGAACAATGGAGGTTGTTGAAAGAAGGGGAAAAAAATTAACCCAGGATGGATTTTGGAAGGAACTCTTAAGTGATGTCTACAAGGTTCAAAATGTTTTTGTTTACTCATATAAATAAAATAAATAAAGCTTTTATTTATATCCCGCTCCTTCCTGCGATCAGGGCGGCTTACAGCAAAAATTAAAACATCAGTACACAATACATATAAGGCTTTTCTGGCTTGGTTGTTTCTTTTTACATGTGCATAATGCTAGTTTTGAATAAAATATTTGCTGAAACATGTTGAAGTCCTTATCGTTTTTGTGATGTATGAACCTATTCCTATTCTTCCCATTCGAAAGATTGCAACAAGTATATTGTGCATTTTGGTTGGCCAATAATCACTGATGGATTATTGCTTGTATTTGTTAAATGGCTAACACAGCTACCCCTGAATGTTTTCTGTATCGTGAGATACCACATTGTAGTTGCAACATGGGAACCATGAAGAGTAGCCTGTGGACTGAGACTTCAACCAAGGTAAAACAATTCCCCCCCTTAAATTTGGACTGAATTTGCAAGTTTTACCTCTACATCACCAAAATGTTCCTGATGCAAAGACATGGAGACTTCTTCAGGAATCCATTGTTCTTTGGCTACAAAGAGTCCTGTGACCTCACTGGAATGGAGACACATTGGATTACAAAAGAGGGGTCCCTGCTGAGATGCAAATGGACTTTAAATTTCCTGGACTTTGAAAATCTCCCTATTGCAGCATGGCCAGAAGGAGGAGGAGCCTGCTGCAAAAGATATCCTCCGCATCATAACATCTTTACTAAGGACTGAAACAACATGCAGGCATCTGACTAACATCTCCAAGTGTTTGTTTTTCCCCCCTCCTGTTTGGTTTGCATCATCTTGCCTGATGAAGAAGCCCATGGAGCTTCAAAAGCTTGCAACAAGTATATTGTGCATTTTTGTTGGTCAATAAAGGTATCACTGATGGATTTTTCTTTGTATTTGTTAAATGGCCAACACAACTACCCCTGAATGTTTTTTACTCTTCCTCTGTTATTTTGACTTCTGGTACCAAAATTAATGTTAAAGAACCCATCTCTTTCATTTACTGAAGTATATATTAGAAGGCATTTGGCTGGGATTTCCCCAAAAGGTGAAGCTGCCCTACAGATTGATTTATCTATCTTTGGCATATTGTTGCCTTTTTCAGTTTAACAAAGCATTTACAAAAATGCTGACTGTTCTTTCCCTAGAAGCTTACCTTTGTCTGACTAGATAATCAGTGTCTGGGGCTTGTTTCACAGCAGGTTGGGTTTCTGGGTCAACCATGTTTGAATCCATGTCTATTCACACCTCTTTTGGATTGGTTCATCCAGCAATAGTGTCCAGATTGCTGGGTACCTCACTGCACACAATGACTGACAGGTGTGCTAAAGACCTATTGGCAAGATGAGCTGACTGCTGAAACTAGTCACTGCAAGCTGCTGCCAGACAGGAGTGACACATATGCATTTTCACATCTAATCTGAAACAAGCACCCACAATAAGTTGTGTCAGGGGCCATTCAGACTACCCTTTACCTCGGTTCAGAAACCAGATTAAAAGCGGGAAGTTCATACTGGCATCGGTTCTTTTACACTCGAATTTGAGGCTTGCACATCCGTTCAGGGGCAAATCTCCATTGGCGCAGGTCTTTTGAAAGCGGAGTTTTTCCTCTATCTTTTGAGAAAAACTGGGTGCCGGCAAATGTGAACTTGCTCCCGTGATCAGGTCAAGTTCAGGGGAGGGATTAGGTCAGAGGGAGGGCAGAGGGCAGAACATGCCTCAGCGTTCTCTCTCTCTCTCTCTCTCTCTCTCTCTCTCTCTTTTTTGTATTTTTATTTTTGACAGACTATGTGAATAGTTCTACAGATTGATACATACTGATAGAATGTGTCTGCTTGTGCTACATTTCCCTTTCATTTGCTTGCTGCTGGCATGGCACCTCACTTTGCAAGTGGATTTTTTTTAAAAAAAATTGTGTGTGTGACAGAATATGCGAATGTGTTTCCTTTTAAATTTGGCAAATTGAAACAATGTGTGAATGCTTTTGCTACATATGTATATGTTAGGCATTCTGGGGTTGCAAAGTAAGAGGACACAGAGATGGCATTCTGAGGTGAGGATAGATGGCATTTAGGGGTGGAAAATGGAGGCAGAGCAAGGAGATCCAAAGAGGAGGGAAGGATAGATGGCATTTTGGTGTTGAAAACAGAGGA
>NC_056526.1:40297728-40330353 GCF_019175285.1 Sceloporus undulatus
AGAGCAAGGAGATCCAAAGAGGAGGGAAGGATAGATGGCATTTTGGGATGGATAATGGAGGCAGAGCAAGGAGATCCAAAGAGGAGGGAAGGATAGATGGCATTTTGGGATGGATAACGGAGGCAGAGCAAGGAGATCCAAAGAAGAGGGAAGGATAGATGGCATTTTGGGGTTGAAAACGGAGGCAGAGCAAGGAAATCCAAAGAGGAGGGAAAGATAGATGGCATTTTGGGTTGGCAATTGGAGGGAAAGCAAAGAAAGAGGATGCAGAGATGGCATTCAGGTGGCCTCCCCTGCAAGCGACGTTGTTGTTGTTGTTGTTGTTATTATTACTATTATTATTGTGACAGATTATGCAAATGCTTTGGCCTGGAAGGGAAGGGAAGAGGTTCCAAAGAGAGCTGCAGAAACCCATGACTTTGGGGAAGTCACACTCTCTCAGCCTCAGGGGAAAGGCAATGGCAAATCTCCTCGGAACCAATCTTGCCCTGAAAACCCCAGGATAGGGTCGTTTTAGGGTTGCCATCATCTGTAATGACCCAAATACACGCAACACACACACACCTAGAGGTTTTTAAATTTGACAAGTTGACAGAATATACGCACAGTTTTTTTTAAAAAAAAGAGGGGGGAAAGCACCCATTCAGTTGGCCAATGGCTGTAGGATATGTCACCTTTGACGAAAGCAGAAGTGAATTTTATTGACAATAAAGGAGGCTCCATTTTAAAGCGGTACTGCAAATGTGAACTTCAGAGGGGCAAATTGCCCTGATCGAGGTAAAGGGTAGTAGGCACTTCTTTCTGAGCAGATTCGATATGGGGGGGGGGGGATCGACCCAGATCTGCCCAGTTCTATCCAGGGCAAATGGGGTGAGTGGGAATGGGGCCTAAATTGCCCTAAATATATGAGTATCCAATTTTGTATCTGTAAGCTCTCAAAGATGGCACTTAGCTGTGAAACAGGTACTGCTCATAGATATAGTAGGATACAAAATCAGAAGCACAATTTATACAGTGCTGTGATCTATATATAAAGCAGCTGACAGTTTGAGTGTGGGGAAGATTTCTGACAGGAGTCCTTACAGCCTTTGCTTGAATACCTCCAGCAAAGGACAATCCTGTGAAGCAGTATGCCCCACTGCTCAATATCTCTTACAGCTAGTAAGTGTCTTCTTGCATTGAAGATGTTTGGAAAAATATCTGGGAAGCGGACTGCTTACCTGAAATATTCTTGGGTGGGACTTGGGGAGTGGGTCATAAAATGGATCTGGATGCTTGATGTGTCATTTCAAAGATAAAGAAAGACAGAGCTCACACCACATCTGGAAAACTTTTTGTGTCCCCTCCTGTTTGATGGTATATCCATGCACAGTTGGTGTTGGATGAAGCTGTAGGTGCTTGTTTAAAAATTTATTTTGTTGACAGTACAAGCATAAGACTGTATCAAAGTAAGTGTGAACACAGTAGAACAGAAACGAATATGAACATGTTATAACAGTGACACTAGATCTGAGGTAAGCATTGTGTCCTTAAGAGTCTTGTCTTCTTCTATTTCAGTTTGACTGGTTTTTCTTTCTCTTGTAGATTATGTGATATAAGGAAATGTCCAAATGCAGAATATTAAGATCACTGAGGAGCCTCTGCCTTGATGCTTATGCTGTTTCTAAGTCGAGTTACATCTACCAAGAACTGAATTTGATCTGCAGGTAGACCCATACAGTGTGTGTTGTCAGTCAGGTATTCAAAGAAAATGAACCATGTTTTCCATGAACTATAGATGCTTTTGAACCATAGTTATATATGGCCTGAAACACAGGGCAGAGAGGCTGCCTTCGACCCACCTAAATAGCCTCCCTGCCTAGTTAGGTCAAAGGCAGGCCTGGAAAGCTAAAAATGCCACCCCCTTGTATCAGCTTGAATTCATTTTAAAACAATCCCGAAAACAGAAAAAGGTGAAAAGACCATCTGGAAAGCAATTCTGTAATTCCGTTCCTATTTTCCCCCTTAACCAATGATGTTTTCCCTCTGCTGTAGGAAACTTTACAAATAAATTGGCTAGAGAAGCAACACCCTGTGCAAATTATGAAGGATAAAAGAAAGAGGAGGGTAGAATTGCAGCAAGGTTGTATAAAGAAAGGCAAAAGGGAACATGGAAATTGTTCATTGTATAGGTACAGTATATAGGAAAATGGGATCCTTGTCTGCTTTGGACTATAATCATTTTTCCATTTTAAATACTGAACACAGAGGAGTTGTTTCCCAAGTTCTCTTGGAGGCTTAACTTAGAAACCTTCTTTGCCTTTGGACAGTTCACTGCTGCCTACATGGGCTTATCCAGGTAATCAGCTCACTATGACTACATTTTTGATTTGGCAGGATACTTGTGCAAGCATTAATTCCAGCAGTGGTAATTTTTGAAATGCAGTATTCATTATGACAGTCTCCCCAGGGTCATCCATGGGGAGGCCCCCAAAAATGCTGGCAGCTAAGCTGACCCGTTTCAACAAACAAGTTCTAGACATTTTGGTCTCCAACAACAGCAGGTCTTTTGTAAAGTGAATGGTTGTCTTAGTTGTCTTTTACATACAATGACACTTCAAAATACTTTTCATTACAACAAGGTAGCTTATAACATTATATTGTATTTGAGGAAAAACATCTCCACTCCCATAGGCTATGATGAGGACTAAAGCTAAGCCCTGAGAAAACTGGGAATCCTGAGTGGACTTGGTAAATGGTGTGATTCTCCCTGCTGATCAAAAATCCTATTGCTCTGATCTTGGTGAGTCATAGCCCCATTACACCACTGTCTAATTCAGCAGTTGGATTTCTGTGCCACTCTGTGCTTAAATTGCAACTCACACCACATTCTGTACTATCGGCTAGCGTGGCTAGCATTGCTGGGAGTTGCACTCCAACAACATCTGGAAAGCCACACAAATCCCACTCCTGGCTTAATTAAAGGAAAAGAGTTTATCATCCAGTCCTAATGTGATGGAATGAGGGAAGGCAGTCTGTTGTAGAGCCCACATCTCTTTCGTATATAAATCGTAATACAAAAGACAGGATGACGTGCATTCTGGCAGGAGTGTTCAGTCTGCGAAGAGGTCTCAGGACAAAGAGTTCAAGTTAAAATATGCAGAGGATCAGTCCTGCTTAAGAAAGTACATGCTGCTCCTGTTTCTAGGAAATCATTTGCCCATCTCTCATTTGTCCTAAGAGGGTCTCTGAGACTAGCACCTCACCAAGCCCTCCTCTGCAGCCAGCTTAGAAAAGATGGAAGGGAGAAGAGAGATGTCAAGCTGCCTCAGCCACAGAGACAACAAGATGATATTTTCTTCAAGAAATGTGCTAACAAAAATGACAAACTATTAATTGTGCCCTTCCTCTTTTCCTTTCTTGCTTTACAGGATTAAAAGAGAGAAAGAGAGAGAGCGCCAGGACAGCTGGCATTGCAGCTCTATCTGCCACAAAACAAGGAAGCAAGAAAGGCTGTCAGTCACAGATGGCTTAATTAGTCCTCAGAGGTAGTGTAATTAGACCCTTCCTTCAGATTCAAGTTTTCCCCAGTAAAGATCATTCCAAAGCTAATAATACATAAAAGAGGAAAATGAAAAGGAAACTAAGAAGAAGGAGAGGAGAGGGAGAGGGAGAGTGGGGAGGGGGAGAACTGAAAGAAGGAAAAAGCACTTGGGCAACAGTTTAGCAGTATATAATTATCTCTTGTGCATTTCCTCTCCTTCACTGCTTTAAACTGATTCAGAAGTACTGGTGGATGGTACAAGCTGAAGGAATGCAAATTGGCTTGCTTGAAATAGCAGCACAGACAACTTATCAGGCAAAGCCTGCTTCAGAAGAACAGAAGTTTATGAGGCCTGGTGCCTTGGTCCAGCAAGTCTCTTAGTAGATGACACTAGATATTAACACCACATCCATGGTATGTATGTAGCAGTACTCCAAATCATATGTGTTAACATATTCCTCATAATTCTTGCTCCAGTACAGATGTATTCAGGGGTGAATGGTGAATATTTATTGTTGTGTGCCTTCAAGTCGTTTTCGACTTATGGTGAACCTATCATTGCAGTTTCCTTGGCAAGATTTATTCAGAAGAGCTTTTGCCATTGCCTTCCTCTGAGGCTGAGAGCATGTGATGAGCCCAAGGTCACTCAGTGCATTCTGTGGCCGAGCTGGGAATCGAATCCTGGTCTCCAGAGTCGTAGTCCAAAACTCAAACCATTACACCATACTGGCTCTCATCTTATTGCTACAGGGATCTTAAGAAGAAAGTAAAAGTGATGGGGTCCCATTTCACACATTGACTGGCATCCTGTTAATGACATATGCAGGAATAAGTTGTGCTATGGTTGTGGAGTGAATTATTTGGACAATGCACAATGGTGGTATCCACCTGACAGTGGCATAAGCAGAATTGCATATTTGGAACCTATGCATATCTGGTAGTGCATTGAGGTACACACTAGCATGTGAAAGTGCACTGCCTCTATGCATTGCCTTTCTTCATTGTGTGTTACAGTTGCATAATGGACTGTCAGTCATGCACATTGACCATTGCTCCACATAAACTACTGTACATTGGTATTCAGCATAGGAGTTGTGTAACGTAACTCTTCCAATAAGATATTTACAGTACACTAAAATAATGTAAGATTTTAGTCATTGTCTCCTGTATGTTTTCCTCAGAGCACAGCAAATTAATCGCCAGAATAGCACCATAGGATGGAGGCCTATTACAGTAACAGAGCTGACCTTGCTGACATGAGGAACATGGGATGGCATGGCTTCTAGGCAGCTGAACCTTCAGTTGAGGGACACCACCGTTACAATGGGTGTCAATAATGGATTGTTGGACTTAAGCAGAGAGAATAGTTGCTGGAGTTCAAATGATCCACATGTGTTCCTTTGGGCCCTCTCTTCCATGACCTAGATTGCTTAACTGCCCAGTTCTGTGACATCACTTCTTACCCAATCAGATAGCATTCACATGCTCATATCCAGTCCATCTGGTCATGCTTTCTCTTACCCTAGAAGCCCATTAGAATGCCTATATCTATTTAATTGCATAGTAACATCCCACAATTCTTTCACCACAGATCTATGAAAAGGAGGCCAGGCTTAGAAGAGATGCCCTTTGTCCTCCAAAATGTTTGCACTCCACTATGATGTGAAGACTAAATGGGGCTGCCACTTAAGTCTGAGCATAGACAGTGTCTTCACCTATCACCACCTGTGCCAAAACTCATTCCAGGTGCCCTACTCTTCTCTTTAAAAAGCAGGCTGTTCTGGGATGGGATTTCCAGATCATCAGTCATCTGTTCTGGGGTAAGGATGCAGTTCATATATCTCAAGTTCTTTTATACCAATGGACAGTGCTGTAATGATACATTTAGAAAGACAGTCATCATACCATTCCCCATAGTTATGTCCCCATCCAGAGTTCAAAAATGTAGCCAGCAATGCTGATCCACTTCTCTTTTTCTCTCTGCATGCTTCTGTGTGTGTAATACGTACCACATACCAGCAGCACTACAAAGGGCAATACCCAATTTCTTAGGATCAGCTGATAGCCTTAGTGTAATGATCTGGCAGAGTCAAGTGTAGCAGTTAAAGTTTTGGTTAATTCAAGATCATGCTTTATGCATTTGATAAAGTAGACTGAAGGCCATAAAGGCTTATGTAAAAACAAAAAAAAGTTAGTCTTTAATGTGCTAGAGCCAGTGTGTTGTGGCTCGAGTACTGGACTGTGACTCTGGAGACCACAGTTTGAATCCTTGCTTGGCCATAGAAACTGACATGGTAACCTTGAACAAGCCACACTCTCTCTGCCAAGAAAACTCTGTAATACGTTTGCCTTAGAGTTGCCATAAGTCAGAAATAACTTGAAGGCACACAACAACAACAACAACTTTAATGTGCCACAATACGCTGTTGTTTCCACTACAGCAAACTAACATAGCTAACCCTCTGGAACTCATTATTCATGGGTTTTTGGGCCCCTTCATTTGAGCAAAGGAGTTTGACATTTAGAGATCCAAAACATTCTCCATGTTGAAAGAGGAGTCACCCTGTTCTACAGCCAAGATTACATGGCTCAAGCTTTAAGCCTGGTTATTTTCTGATATTTTTTTTAAGGCAAAGTGTGAGTCATACAATGTCATACAAAATTGTTTGAACTATTGAATTTATTACTAAAATAACAATATTCAGTTCACTGGGAATTTTGCCCAAGTTAGATAGTTATAGTTCTCAGCAGAGAATGTGTGAATCATTATATAAAGTAGTGCTAGTTTAGACTGGCACAATATCTACATTAAATAGGTGTGTTAGCGGCAGCAACAGCAGCATTAGTATCAAAATTGTTAACTCAGTCAGAATGAATCAGAATACAGACAACAAGCAATGAAAGACAGTGCAATAGATAATTAAAATCTATAAAGGAGTTCCTATGAGAAATGGGTCTCTAGTGAAATGGCCATCACATTACAGAAAACAGATCACATTAAGGGCTAAAATATTTCAGGATAAATGACACTAAAGCCTGCATAATTAAAAATAAAATTAAAAGATAAAATTATAGATAAAAGATAAAATAGTAGATAAAATTTATATAAAAATAAAGATTTAATGATAATGGATTCCTGAATGGTAACCACTGCATATAAATACATTTGCTTGTCCACATTTTCCTTTTCTATTGTTTTTATTGACACTTATATATTTTGTATGTTTTTAATATTTAATAAACTTTTATAATAAAAATAAAAACATTAAATTAAAAGGAATTGCTATTGTTTGACTAAAATGGTTTGTTTGCTGTATCATTTTCTATCATCTTTTGGGGATAAAGGAATTTGTAGTCCAATATATTTGGAGGACACCTTGTTGTAGAACGCTACTCTAGAGTTAGTTTCCTCATTATAAGCTTATGTGTCCAATGCAATATTGTAGGTATTGCCAATGCCCTCAACAGTATTGCTCCTGTACTGTTCAGTTTTGTGAATGAGGGAATCTTGGCAGGTGCACTTTTTCAGTACCCACTAGCACTGTGACATGACAAAACTGCACCTGCTGAGATTCCCTGTTCTGCACCACTGTTAAGATATGTTGACCCTAATCTGGAAAGTCTCTGTAGCACAGTAAGTTGTTATAATGGGAATGCATTGCACAGGCAGGTACCATAATGTGATGGATTTGTCCCCTTTGCCTTGTACAGGATGTGACAATAGTTATGTCAGCATGTACCTCTCTCTGTGCTATTATATCTATGCATATCAGTTGGACTGGAGTACTAGACACACCATGTATTTAGAGCATTAAGAGTAATTTGCAATAACAGCACTGTGGTATCTGTGCAAAACTTGAACACTTGAAGAGGCTTTTGAAAACATGCTTATGAGACACGTATCTATTACTGAAACCCACCATTAAGTGTTCTGACATAGATTTCAGTTTTAGCTAACAGAAGAAGAAGACAAAAAGACAAGGAGGAGGAGAGAGCAGTATGTGGAAGAGAACTTGAAGATGTTACATTTATAACCCACCTTTCCTTCAATGAAGTAAATATGGTTTACTCCTCTCTTTATTTTTAAGTCAGGCTAAGAGGATGCTACTGCCACTAACTATTTCTGGTCTGAGTACCAGACTGAAACACAAACAAAAGCTAGATTGCATGCCTGTAACTCTGACAGATTATCTTTACCAGATTGTTCACACAGACCCTCAAACACTGGGCTTCTGCCACATATATTGCCCCTAAAGCCTTTAAAACACTCACTGGCTTTATTGTATAGGTCTCCTAACATGGCTAAGAGGCTGGACACGCAAATGGAATCTTGTTTTGGTTCAGGTTTACATATGTGAAAACCCTCCACTGAATGACACTGAAGGAGAGATGTAAACAATAACAACAGCAGCAGTTTATTGAATCAGGAGCTGTTCTAACCATCAAGCATGCAAGCTGACTCAATACATATTTCAATGTAAGAAATGACTTCTATTTTAAACTTTTCCTGAACTCATCCATCGCCAACAATTCCTCCCCAGCTCCCAACGCATGCAGCTCAACTCCCTTCCCTCCTTCCTTCAGCTCAGCATCTCTGCCTCCCCCTTCCTTATCTGACAGCCAAACCTCTTGTTTTATATTCTTTCCCCTCAGCCCCCCTTTGCAGCACTCCAAGGCCTAGGATTGGCTGGATGTACTTATGGTAGACAAGCTCCTGCCCTCCCTCCCTTTACTGTAACATGCAGCATTGCTGTTTCATTGACAGCAAGCAAAGCAAACCGCGCGGATTCCTATTTTCAGATTTAGTGGGATACAGTGACTTTTGTTTCCTCATGGTTGGATCAACTTCACACCACACAGGTAATTACTGGATGAAGGATTCACCCAGGGCAAGCAAATTATGTACCAGAGAGCTGCATCCTGCAGCACAGAGGGAGGACTGGAATCCATTGGATTCTGACATTCAAAGGTTCCAGCTTGTCGAAGTGAAACAGCAACTGCTACATTGTTCTAGTAATACATGTAATAGGCTTGAGCTGGCAATGGTGCTGTTGTCAACTGTATATTTTTAAATTGGGCCTTTTGGGGGGTTAATTTTTGAGTCACCAGAGACCGTTTTCCATTTCAGGATTAGAGCACTATGCCGCTTTACCGAGTGCCCAAAAAGGGTGCTCTGCCGGCGCCCGTGTTTGATGTGCCAGGGAACTTCAGCGGACAAACCACACGGTTCCCCGGTGCAGCAAAAAGAACCCGCAAAAAGCGGGTTCTTTTTGCCACGCGGTTATGACGCCACAAGGCTCCAATGGCACACTTGCGGCATCATAACCATGCCGTGATCTGTGGACACTAAGCATCAAAATGGCAGCGCCCATGTGTATAGGGCATTGCCATTTTGTATGAACTAGGTACATACTAGGGTTAAGGCGTCCGGAAAGGATGCCCTTTCCTAACCCTTGTATGTACCTAGTACGTACTTTTTGCGTGTCTGGAATGCGCCTATGATTCCACTTTAACTGCCATGGCTGCATCCTATGGAATCCTGGGGATTGTAGTTTGGTGGGGTACTGGAACTCTGGCAGAGAATTCTAAACACCCTTCCCTAAACTGCAAATCCCAGTGTCCCATTGGATGGAACCATGGCAGTTAAAGTGCAGTCATACTGCTATAATGCTATAGTGTAAAATCACCCCTGGGGTACTAAATTTGTATGAACAGTGTGACAGAATTATTAAAGAAGAGAACCAAGACTTTGGAGATCTGGATTCTAGTCCGCTCTGAGGTTATACCCAAGGCCAGGCACGTAGGCTGCTGGTGATACTCATGGGTGGGGATCCTACATCAAACAGGTGGAGTATAATGGCAGGGTGTCATGGAGATGCCTCATCCACAGGGTTGCCGTGAGGCAGGATTGACTCAAGGACTGTTAATAGCAACAACAAATAATGTTCCTTCTGAGCAGTCCTGCTCAGTCCCACAGAAGTCTTTTTTTTTTTTTTTGATAGGGCACTAGGGATTATCCTCTAGCCCTTTGCAACTTGTCCAAAACCTCCTGCTCCTGGCAGGGACCACTGTTACTGCTGCTGTCACTTACTGATGGGGAGATGAGGGAGTGTGAAGACTGGTAAGGAAATGGGGATGTGCTCACTTATGGAACACACTCTCCTATCATCCCCCTTCTGAACAACAACATCTGAACTGTCTCCTCTCTTCCTCCTCTTCTCCAGTGGTAAGCAGCAGCAGTGGGATGTGTGTGTGAGAGAGGTTTTGGACTTTGTATGAATGTAGTATCTTGTGCTTTGTCTGAAAAGAGACACATATGTCTGTAAGCCATATCTACACCTTCTCATGTCACTTACAGGATTCCTGCCATGGTCTCCTGCCCATTGGCAGAAGCCACAACATTCCCAGTTTCCATCACTTCAAATGTAAGTTTGTTCTTAGAATAAGGGAATTTCTGGTTTTAATAAAACGATCAGTGTATTCACATCCTGCAAAAATGATAGTATTCCAAACTCCATCTATCTAACCCATCCAGTTGTGCACACAAAAGCCTCTCCCTGATGACTGTGTGATAAGCGGAATAATAACTGTGAAAAATCTGTGAACCAAAGCAACCATTTAGTTACTATGCTATTGAAGCCCTACAGTACCATGTATAAAACACAATCCAATCCAAGTGTGATGTTGAAAAGTAACATACCACACTCACAAACACAGTGATTCAAGGGGTCATGAAGTGAAAATATACAAATGTGGGCACAGCATTGAAACAAATGCATACGTCTCACCCACCTCCTCATCTAAAGTTGGCACATTTGGGTGGAAAGGCACTGGACAAATAAAATACAAACATATTTTACCATGCTCTTTTCTCATGGGGTGTTTATAAAGACTGTATTCATTTTAAGTAGGAAAAGGTTTCTGAATTTTATAGAATTTGCTTTTCTTTTGACTTGTTTCTGAAGTTCTAATGATTGGTCCACCCAAAAATACAAATAAACATATGGGCTTGAAGCAATGGTTAGAGAGGCTTGTGTTGTGAGGAGATAAATAATCACTGATTTCCCATTCACTGCTTTGAAACCCCAGCTGGAAATGTGGTTTCCCCAAGTAGGAAGGAAGGTTGGCTCTGGCTGTGGATAAACTTCTATTGAATTTCTGTCATGCAGCTGTTAAAGTAAGGCCTTTCCACCTGCAGAAGACAGCAACAGAAATGATTAAGTAGGCTTCTGCTGATAGTCCTCTGTTCTAAATATAAGGCATTTTTAGTAGCATCTAGAGACTACAACTCTTAAATTACAATATTAATGAATGCTGAAATCCTAAACAAGCTTATTTGGATGTAAATCTTATTAAATCACTGTTATTCATAAGTAAGTAGAGTATATGTGTTTAGGATTAGATTGAACATTGCAGTAAAATATGGAAAGAGTTTTCTTTGGGAGGGTTTAATAGGTATGACAGCCTAGAATCATAGAAACATAGAGCTGGTGGAAAGGACTCTGGAATTCTGGAAGTCATCTAACTCTGGAGGTCATTTGTCTGCAGTACAGGATGTAGTTCCCTCAAAATCTTTATCAGTTTTCTTCAGGAAGAACATGAGAGTCTGTAGTCAGCTACAGATTCTGGAGAAAACATAAGAAGCTCATCTGTTAATAAATAGTCCTAAGAAATGAATAATGCTAGGAAGAGATGCAGATAAAAACCACAGCGAGCACTCCAGTCTCCAAGGGACACTCTACCCTTGAGCAGAATCACATCTCTCTTGATAGCCCTTTATTGACCTGGCCAGCTAGTAGTTCAGGTAAGTGAGTATTAGTGAGTGAGTGTGAACTGATCAGTATATTTTAATATAGATGTTTTAAATAATAAAACCAATTGGTGTCTCTGAAATTGCTTCTTGCGTTGTCTGACGTTTTTATAGGTTAAGAGTCATACAGATTTGTGACAATTGTGGCTGCATCTTTTACCTTCAGTACTCTTCTATTGCAGTGAAATACAGAAAGAGTCTTCCATCATGGTGCATAAAATATAATACTGAAGTCAAGTGTGGCAGGAGGAATCTAGGGGCACCTGTAAGATTAACTCATTTATTGTAGTGTGAACATTCATGGATTTTACTCCATTTTTTGGTAGCATTGATGAAATGCAATCTTCAAGCCAGAGGTATTTAAGCACAGTTTCATAGTTATGGGGGAGGATGAGAACATAATAGGACACAGGAAGATGCAAATTGTGACACTGATCATAAATCTTCAAAGGGCCACGTAAGATGAAAGAGGTCTATCAAGCAGCTGGCTTGAGGGCCAGGAGGCCAGCAGACAACGACCTGCTGAAAGGCATATTTGAACTCAAAGATGGAATGAAAACCACAAAACTTTTGAAATGTGATTAAAGATAGTCATGCACATGTGCATGGATGTATGCACAGTTAAATATGACTCAATTAAAGTGACAAATATTTTATATATTTGAATGGTCAGGAGGTATTTTACAATTAGGATTGCTTATTGTATGGCATTGAACAGCTTCATGGCGGACACAAAGTAATTTTGGATAACTTGAAGTTTTAAATAACTAGTTTTTGGATAACTTTGTATCAAATTTTATGTACCACAATGAAGGAGGATAATTTAGGACATAATTACCTTCTGTACTGTTTCATTATGTATTTGAATATAGCTGGTGCTGTTTGGTCCTAGAAATATGGTTATTAATGTTGGCAGTGCTAATGGCATGGAAGAAGCATTAATTATTACTGATGTAACATCAGAGAAGTTCACTCTCTATTGATTGTGTAAATACAGCTACTTTAGCCTTGGGATTTTATCTGCAGAAGGCTATATCTTGGCTGGCTCACTTGTTTATATTTTATTTGGAACCATCTGCTCTGTAGATTATAGGTTCATTTCTCTGTGTCTGTATCATATTGTGACTGATTTTCTATAAGCAAAATGCCTGTTGTGATATGCCTGTTTGTGTGTTTGCTGCTGCTACTGTGGTTGTTGTTTCTGACTTGTAATGACCCTAAGGCAACCTTATCATGGGGTTTTCTTGACAACTTTCTTTGGGGGGGGGGTGCTATTGCCATCCTCTGAGACTGAGAATGTGACTTGCCCAGGGTCACAGTGGTTTTCATGGCTGAGCGGGGGTTCAAACCCTGTTCTCCAAAGTCCTAGTCAAACCACTACACCACATTGGTTCCTTTAAATGCTGATGATATCTTTCAGGCTATTCAAGGGTGAGGTGGAATCAAAGAGCTAGCATTTATACAGTAATATATTTCTATACCCCTTTCTTCTATAGTTTCAGTGTCAATGGTGAATCTGTTCCCAGTTTTGGCTAGCTTTAAAAGAGCTACTGAAGGTGTGGCTCCCTCCTCTCACACCACAGCAGGGGGGTTGAGCCCACTTTCCCATGAGAATTCATCATGCAGTAAATATGTTCTCCACACCAGCAGCTGGATTATGTTTGGTCTTTTATTATTATCAGAGATAAAGAGGTCTAGAAACAAAACAGAGCGCATATTATGCCTAGAAGCCAACTTGATACAGAAAAGAGCTCCTTAGCTCTATAGATGGAAAGTGAAGTGAAAGCTGCACTCAAGGCAATCGAGAAGAATAAATCACCAGGAACAGATCACATACCAAAAGAACTGCTACAATCCACAGAGACAGAATGAAGTTAAGTTCTAACTAAAATCTGCCAACAAATGTGAAAGCAGAAGCCCACAGATTGGAAGTGATCAATATGTATTATTGTTGTTATTAACTGCTCTCATGTTGACCACCAACTCATGGCAACTCTGTGGATGAGACATCTCCAAGACCTGCCAATCCCTCTCCTGAGCTTCCAGCCCACCAGCTATCATCTTCTTTCTGATTTCTATCACCACCACCACCACCCCGACTCAGTAGGGAAGGGCTGGTTGGTCATATCTCCCTCTTACACCTGGCCTGGCACACTCTCCCTGGTACTTTCCCTCCTATTGCTGTCACCTGCCCCTGTTTGACTTGACTTCTTTGTTGATCTTATACAACTCCCAAAACCATGCTTTTTATAGCACACTAAACAGAACCCAAGTCTTGATGCTGATATGATGCTATATTAAGATAGTGTTCCCTAGTTTCCTTCAGAACATATCCTAGAACTTTGAACTGCCTCCCTCCTGTTCTGAATTCAATTGGGGGTTGAACCAGAGGTCCTGGGTCTTCTACCAGTCTTGGAGTATGTGTTCCAGTTGTTTTTCAGCCTTATCTTCAGCAACTTAGGCTCAGAGAGTCTCCCACTTGCACCATTTCTTGAGGAGGTCAATATGAAAGATGTTGCAGTGTTTCTTACACTCTAGCAACTCCACTTTGTCATCTATACTCATTGCCTAGGCTGGCACACAGTCCTTGGTACTGCCCCTCCCTGTTTGGCCCTCTTCTACTTGATGCCTGCCACCTGGTGGCCCTAGTGGTGCAGTGGTTAAATGCTCTAGTGCCATGGTAGTGCAGTGGTTAAAGCTCTGGTGGCACAGTGGTTAAATGCCAGTACTGGCCAGTACAAGGCTGTGAGTTCAATCCCAGCCAGGGGCTCCAAGGTTGACTCAGACTGGCATCCTTCCGAGGTCACTAAAATGAGTACCCAGTTTGTTGGGGGAATTAGCTTACACACTGCAAACCACTTGGGAGTGCTTAAGTGCACTGATAAGGCTGAGCTTTCCTCATGTAAGTCTAACACTAACTACTGCTCCAAGTATGCATTGTCTAAAGGTAGTGAGAAAATAGGATGGACTCTGTCAGTAGATCTTTGTATAAATTTACAGTGGTTTTACAAACCAATCTTGGTTGGTCATTGAAGTGGGATGCTATGTGTATGCCTCACCTTGCCATTTCAAGATGTGGAGTTCTGGTTGTTTGGACTAGGAGATACCTCTGCTCCCAAACATTTAGCAACAGCAATAATCACCCATTCATTAGGCATCTGAAAGGAAGCAAGCATGAGGCAAAATCAGAAATGGGGTTTAGTGTAAAAAGACTATGAGCTCTGGTACTAAGAACACTGTCAACTTGGACTTATGGGGACCCTATGAATGAGAGACCTCCAAGTCATTCTATCAACAGCCCTCTTCAGATCTTGCAGATTCAGGGATGTGGCTTTCTTGACCATCTGTAATGCAGTCTTTTCCTTTTCCAATTTCAGCTTTTATTTGCTCTAGAACCCATTTATTTGTCTTTTTAACAGTCCACAGTATCCGCAGAACTCTTCTCCTGCACCATATTTCAAATGAGTTGATTTTCTTCTTAGCGTTTTTCTTCACTGTACAGCTTTCACAAGCATACATAGAAATGGGTAATACAATGACATGGATAACCTCAACTTTAGTATTCAGTGATACATTTGCACACTTCAGGATCTTGTCTGGTTCCTTCATAGTTGCCTGTCTGATCATGGAAGCTCTGGTAGTACTTGGATTGGAGACTACCAACAAATACCAGGTGCTGTAGGCTATATTTCAGAGGAATGAACTGGCAAAACCACTTACAATATTCTTCACCTATGCAAATCTTCTAAAATTGACAGGGTTGCCATAAGTTGACAGGTGACTTGAAGGCATACACAGACAATAGGAATATACATATTTCCCCTTTGCTTGATATATTAAATCTTACTTATTTGTTTATTAACTTTGTAATATTACATTAATTACTTGCCACTGCAAATTAATAGTTGTCAGATTCTTAGCTGCTTCAGCTGGATGATGTTGACAATTTTAAAGCAACATATCCTGTGTTTTCACTGTTTTGTAAAATCATTCTGATGTATAAGTCATTATGAATTTTGACTACTTTCAGAGGAGAATGAGAGCGGTCGCTGGAACATTTAGTCTCAAAGGTGCTGCAAGATCTCTCTACATACTGATTTTACAGACTAACACAGCTATATCTTTGAATTCTGCATGTAAGAGCTGATTCTCCCCACTTCAAAAACAATTCCAGGGGCTCTGCCCTCTCCAAGTCTGTGGAGAGTGGCATTGATAACAAAGTTGTATTTGACAACAATTCACCCATTTCCAGCCCTATAATTAAATGGGATGAAAATTTCTTGCTTTTGAACAAGTTTTGCCAAGAAGGCAGAAAGCTGCTTTTTAAAGTGGTATTTTTATTAGTGTCTTCATGTGTCATATGCACCTTTCTCCACTTCCATTATTTTTGACATTAAAGAATAATAATAACTTATTGGTTAATTGAGAATTGTTTCTCCATGTATTTAGCCTTCAGGGCAATCCTCTGCAGGGAGAACCAATGCCACCTTTAGGAAAATTGATCACTGAGGAGGCATGGCAGGGAATGTGCTTCCTCAGCTCAGCACATCCTCTTTTTCCTGGACAGGATGTGTATATAAGGTGAAAGTCATAACTATTGGTGGTTTGAAGTTTGTTGATGTGTGCCTTCAAGTCATTTCCAGCTTATGGTGGCTCTAAATAGAACCTATGATGGGGTTTTCTTGACAAGATTTGTTCAGAAGAGGGTTGCCTTTGCCTTCTTCTGAAGCTGAGAGAGTGTGACTTGCCCAAAATCATCCAGTGGGTTTCTGTGGTTGAGCTTGGATTTGAATCCTGGTCTCCAGAATCATAGTCCAGTGCTCATACCATTATACCATGCTGCCTCTCAGGTTTGAAGTAGTCAGTTGGTAAATGTGTCCTCTTTTTGGTTTTTCAAAATATGGCACCCCTGCTCTGTACCATAATTGTAGTTATTTAATCTCATTCCTGAAAGAAGTGTTGATTCCTCTTTATCACCATCATCACTCCCACCACCATCATTGTGCCTTTCTTTTTGGCTGTTCTCAGATTTTAAAACTTCCTTCTGAGGGAGGTTAGGCTGGATTTCTCCATGTTGTTTTTCCATTGGCAAGCAAACATGTTTTTATCTAGAGATACAACTGACCTTGATTGCCATGGAAAGGGGGTTTAATTGCGTGGTTGTTGTATTTTCTTTTCTTGGAATATTTTCAAATTGGATTTTTAATGCTCTTACTATAGGTTTTAATGTATGTCCTCAGTTTAATTCTAAGTTGCCTTGAGTCTCATTCTTTGGAGAAAGGTGGATAGATTATTGATCTATATAGTTCCTTTTGACCATGTAATAATTTCCAATTGATCAGGTTGAAACAAAAGGCCTTGGTGTATAAGATTAAGCTCTTTATAGATCTGAATCCACAAAATCCTTTCTTATGTATTTTCTTTTATGAACAAGAACAGGAAAAAAGCAATAGCATATAAATCACTGTAAAAGGATATGAACAATTATTGGTAAAAGTAAAATGGTGAAAGCTGAATTGGGAAACCAATTCTGCCTGAGTGAATAGGGCTGTGTAATAACCATGTCTAAGTATGAATTGAATTCTTTGCATTAAAGAGTGACTGAGGAAAATTGAATACATTCTCTCCCCCCTCCACCCCCCACTGTCCCTCTCTCTTTTTCTCTCTCTCAGTCTGGGAAAGAAAGGCAGAGGATGTATGAAAAAGTATGTGCTGCCAAACATAGAGCTCTTTGGAGAGAAAAAAAATAGGCACAAAATGTCTCCAAAATGCATGAATCAACCTCGATAATGAACTGACCATCCCGATGTTTAAACTCTATTAATGCCACAGTTTAGAAACACCAGAATTGTGGGAATAAGAGACGTATTTGAAATCTCCTTACTGGGAGACGTAGGGTGTCCTTTTTGAGAGTGCAGGAAATATTACCTTTGATTGTCCTGCATTCCTGATCATTTCCAGCCTGCAACCCAGGCTCTATTCGCATGCTGCTTGGATCTCCATTTCCCTGGTGCACCTCTTAATGGATTCCAGAGCTCAGGAATGAATGATGGACTCTGGCTTGGCATTTCCATCATTGCTTGTTTTTTGCATTCATTATCCTTGAGAAACCAACCCGCCTCATTACGATGTGACCATCTTGCGCAGGGAAACGAGAAGCTGGCTGGCTCCTTAAGAGCAAAGGAAGGGGCAGGAGGGAGTCTGTTTCCCATGAGATAACATTATCTTTTTATTAAAAGAGTGAATTTAGTGCTGGCGAAAGGCTGGCAGACCCTAGTGGATGAAGTCCTTTATTTAGTCCCATAACAGATTCAGCCCAGGCAATAGTGATGTTGTTTCTGTCTTTGTACTTTAGCCTGGGGGCTCGGGGAGCTGTTTCATACTAGCTTTTTCAATACAGAGATTAATCTCCATGTAAGAAAAAGTGTTTATTTTGTAATGCATAAATGGAAGTGTTTCAGCTCTCTTTCCTCCTACTTTTTGCACTCCTATTTGTTGTATATGTATGGGGAAGTCATGTGTGTGGCATACTCTTACTCCTCACACATGTAACCCAGCTAAAAAGATACACACTCTGCTGTACAGATGTAGCATGGCACATGCCTTTCCCTTCGGAGCAGTGGGCACTGACACATTTAACATGTGAAAAAGATGGGCTTGGATGAAGATGAATGGAAGTTAGTGTCCATAACACCACTAATTTCTATAAGGAGATGGGGAAGGAAAACTATCAAGACAGAAGTAGGAGCTACGGGAATGCAAACTGCTCAAACTCCTGAACTAGGGTGCAGTATAGTACAGAGCTCCTCTATCTTTAACAGCCGAGTAGAAGAGAGAATTTCAGCAAATGTTGCAGATCAGTTATTATTATTATATTTAAAGATCTATTAAAGTTACAGGAATGCTATCCTGTATTTCACCTGGCTACCCTTTCCTACATATTCATTTCTAGCACAGCATCTGAAGCAGGGACTCAAGTACTACAGATAGTCAGTTTCATGTGGAATTGTGTCAGATATTAACTTGGAATAGATTTATATAACATATTTTTCATCCAGTGAAGGTTATTTTAAAAACTATGAAACTTGTAGTGCAAATAACATCTTCCTTATTTATTTTTTTAAAAAGTGCCTCCCTCTTCAGCTAAGTCATTTTTGGTTTAGAAGCCTTATTGATAAGTTTAATGGGTAAGGGAATGGGCTCATACAGTGGAAGATTAATTGAGTAGCAGCACAGAATAATGTGACTTGTAAATAGCTTACATACAGCATTTTAATGGCTATTTGCAGCATCTGCCATAATGTGACATATATCTGTCTGTCTGATTTGACACGTCTATCCTGAAATCTCTTTAGCTACCTAGTACTAAAACCCTAGTACTTAGAAGCTACCCTGCCCCCAGTATAAAGAATACTGTTCAGGGGTACATTCTGTCTACTATTATGGCAGCCTCACCACCAATATGTAGATATAAAGGAGGGCAGATACATAAAAGATACCTTGATAGAATAGATACGCATCCCCTTTGATATTCTGTGGACTTCAGGCATGACATCAGAGAAGAAGCTGATCTAAATGCTGGGCAATGGGCCACTAGTACAATTTATGAAATCTAAAATGAAAGCTCTGCCTCCTTTTACTATATTCTTAAGCTCTGTGTACTATTTATATATCTTAATGCATCTGTAGGTTATATCAAGAGAAAAATTAAATGAGAAAGACATATCTCTTTCCTGAATCTTATCTCTATGGCCATATTAGCTGCATGCATCGACATCTCTGCCAGCTTATGACAGTTGCCTTTTTTCACAGCAAGTGTGCACAGTTCAGTGGGAATTTAGGTACACATTCTCTGTTTTCTTCCCTTTCATTTCCAGTGCAGAGCAGATATTTTGCAACCTTGGGGATCAAGTTTTCTATCAAAATGACACTGACAGAATGAAACAGTAATAAACCACTTCCCATCCATCTATACTTTTGCTGGCAGATACTAAAGTGAAAATCACTCCTCATTTTCTAAATTAGACAATTGCCAGTTTACTAAGTGCTGGTGATATGTAGAACCACATGTTGTTTTAAATGCATTATGTGATTTGGCCAGTTCTGATCTTTATTTCAGCTCTGTGAGGAGACCCCCTCAGGCAGCATCTTTTGGGTACAATTAGAGGGCAGAAAATGGTCAACTGTGTAGTTTATTGCTATATTATCTTTATCACCATGAATGTGGGGGAATTTGAATTTTCTTCCTCAGGCAGAAGTCTTGAGCTACCTCGGATAGGTCCTGCATTTCAATGTGAAATGGCTGAAACTTTGAGACAAACAATGGATTAGCAAAAGGGTCATTTGAAGAACAAACTTCCCCCTCACATTTTCCAGGTTAATGGAGCAGGTTTATGAAAATATTAGCTCCTCACCCACCTTTTACAAAGCTCTTAGTACTGGAGAAAAATGGAAAATATTAAATACCAAGTACTTTGGAATAATGTTTGCATTTCTATAAATTGCTTAAGAAGTATCACTGGAAACAGCTATAATTATCCATGCCATTTACAGTGGAAACAGTTCTTTTAGCAAGGAGAATGACAATTCTTTGAGCAAGAGGAAAACAGTGTCCCTCCAACCAGTATGGTGTAGTGGTTTGAGCATTGAACTATGACTTTGGAGACTAGAGTTTGATCCCTCTTGGCCATGGAAAAAGTCACATTCTCTCAGCCTCAGATGAAGACAAAGGCAAACCCCCTCTGAACAAATTGTGCCAAGAAAACTCAGTGAGTGGGCAGCTTTTGAGTCACCATAAGTTGGAAATGACCCGAAGCTGCATAACAACAACCACCACCATCATCAGCCAATTCAAAGCGCTGACTATGTTTAATATTTCATTAATAAGCTGTTCAACGTAGTTAGAATATTGCATTACAAGAGAGGGTTTTGTATAAATTGATATTATAGTTAAACACCTAGAAGCAACACATGATGTAAATGGGAGAGTATGCTTTACCAGGAATCTCATATTTATTTGAAATAAATGGATCAGCCATATAGAATCTTGTGAAATGATATAAATCTATCCAGCTTACATTTTTGTTACAGAATACTTGTGTAGTCATTACTCATTTGTCAGGGATAATCTAGACATCTTTACTGCAGGTCGTACTCCTTTTGTGAGATAATGTGGGTGTCTTCTTGGAGAAAGGTGGCATACAAATAAAATAAAATACATTTTCCCAATATTCAAACCAGATTACTTTTGGGAAAATATATATTTTTTGTCACAGCATGTCAACTACATTAGTGAGTACAATAAGAAGAATAGTTTCACAGACACCAACTGTAGATGAGATTGCTAACAAAAGAACACCAGATCCCTTTTCTGTGCAACTGTGTGTATTTTAAATACCTTGAATATCCTAAATTTGGTCTGGATGAGCAGAGGTGGATTGGTCAAGTGAGTGGAACATGAAGAATTTCTTTCAATGTATGGTTTGGTAGGTGCCTGGGGAGTTTGCAGCCACCAATTTTAAAAATCCTAAAAAGTTGATTTGATCCTATTAAGCCATAAATGAAATGTCATTTTATTGAAATTGGACGTACTTCAGGTGGAGCAGTAAACTTGCTGCTTTTACCCCAGCTATGGCCCTGCAAATGCCCAACGTAGGAAACAATAATTCAGTTCAATACAGCAGTAGATAAAGAATGTTTTACCAGCTTCTCTAAGTGATAACCTAATTGTTCATGCTGTTTGCTCAAAATGCCTGTTGCTATCTCATTGGCACTTCATTGAACAGAACAGCTGCTTTCTTCAACAGTTGGTTCCATTATAATGACATGGTATTGTGTTTGCCAGTGGGCTATTGGTTCCTGAAGCAAAGGAAACCTGTGAATCTTGTTGGGATTATTCTCCCAGGAAAACATTCTACATTATACCTGAAGTAGCCAATGTCATAGCATGCTAGTTGTGTGTGAGATTTATATGTTACATTCCTTTATTCTTTGGGTTCTTGCCAGCTCAGCATTACTTCTGGAAGACGAAAGGGAGTAAGTAGTCCAGTAAACTCCCTCAGCTTCATGGCTGAAGTAATGAGGCTGGGTCACGATACCATCAGATCTGAAACCTGCATTTTGAGAAAAACTGAACTATGGAACTGCTTGCTACAAGAAAATTGATGAAGTAAAGATTTAGCAGTTTAGAACTATGGATTAGATTTATTATTATTATTATTATTATTATTATTAATTTCATGTTTATGCTGCCTTTCTCCCAAAAATGGCTGTGACTCTACCATGTACTTCCATTTCGTAAAGGGTGGGCTTCATTTGTTTTTATTTTCCTCAAGGAGTCCCTGGGGATAGTTAGTTTGAACCCCCTGCTTATGTACATATGCAACCGGTGACTTCCATGTTAAGGGACAGCAAATCTATTTTAGGATCTAATCCAAAATTTTAAAATGCTATTTTAGGCACCTAACCTATTTTGGGGATATGGTCAGCACCCTGGATAGCTCCTTTTAACAATTTGGATTAAAACCTACAAGAGATTTTATTTCTGCAGTGTGGATACAGCCAAAATCTATGACTTGAGTCCTAAGACACCTAGGAGGCTGAACAAACAATGCACAAAGGAAGGATTTTACCACTTCATGAATGTGGTAGTGAGCTCTGGTGTTTTTTTTAAACTTCTAAAGTAGGTATGTGAATACAAAATTTGGGAAAGCATGTAAGTTACATTATTTGTATATAGATACAGTTTCTCAGGTGTATACAGTTGCAGGGAAGGGAGAGAAGGGTCAAGACAATCAGTTTTAAGATTTCCTCTGCTATAAAACTGACAAAAAATCCCTTACCCTCACTAGTATTAACCCCAAGAAAGAGGCCCAGTTTGTGGCCAGTTTCTTACCACAGTTACTTTGAACAGCTACTGTTGTAACAACAATACAGCTCAGTTTCTTCCACCTGAGACTGCACATGTCTAGAGAAGACTGTATAGGAAATCTGAGGATGTTACTAGCAGTAATATGAGGTGACAAACTATAGCTACAGATATGTTTTCTGGATGTGAAGACACCACATTTTGGCTACAACAAAGGAATCCTAAAGAGGGGACCAAGGGACTGGAACTATGCCCTTTGATATTTCTACCTCCAACAAAGGTAAAACCGTTTTTAAAAATTGGGGCTGCATTTGAGGTGTTTTACCTAAACAACACCTAAAAGTTTCCCTAATACAACAGCATAGAGGTTTCTTGAGAAATTCAGTGTTCTCTGCCTAACAACGGGGCTGCTAGCCTTGCAAACAACAGAAGCAACTAGTATCTCAAAGGAAGTAGCTTTTTCTGTTGCTAATGGAATTTAAATTTTATTTCTTGGACTTTATAACTCTTTGTCTCCCAGAACCCACATGGTCAGAAGGAGGAGTGGCCGGCCTACATGAATATCCATCCACACCATCTTAACAGAGAACAACGACAACAACAACATTTTGACAAAACGTAGATCTGTGATTCTAACATCACCATATTTTTCTTTTCCTGTATGATTTTGAACAGCTTTGCCTGATGAAGAAGCCAGTGGAGGTTCAGAAGCTTGCAACATGTTTTGTGTGTATTTTGGTTGGCCTCATAATCACAGTTTTGTGGGTTTTGGATACAAACAAAAATTCATCAGTGATTACCCTTATTGGCCAACTGAAATGCACAATATATTTATTGCAAGCTTTCGAAGAATTTAGTCCAAATTTAAGAAGAAAAAAATTGTTTTACCTTGGTTGAAGTCCCAGTCCAGACTACTCTTCATGGTTCCCCTGTTGCAGCTACAGTGCGGTATCTCACAATACAAAGTTCCTGATAAAGATACCACAGATGGATTTTTGTTTGTATTTGTTAAATGGCCAACACAGCTACCCTTGAGTGTTTTGTGGATTTTGGATGTTATTGTACTGGATAATTTAATTTGATGCTTTTTAATTTTTTTTTACCAATACTTTTTATTGAGTTTACACATAAAAACACATAAACAAGAGAGATAAATGGAAACAAGAGCAGCAATAAAAAAACACAACCCTGTTACTCACCCCCACCATGATTATACGTATACCCATACCTAAGATATAAATACATATATTTTGTGTATTTCTTGATCAGTGTTCTCCTCATTTACTCCTTCCCATGTGTTTACAAGGTTAAACAGTTTTTTCATACTTCAAAACTCAAAAATGCTTATATTTTCACCCCTCCTTTCTTTTTAAGAAACTGAATAAATGGATCTCAATCTCTCAAAAATTTGTCCAGTGATTTTTTTCTAATCATAATGGTTAATTTTTCTTTTCTTTTTTGAAAATATATATTTTTTCTTTTTTTAACAAATAAAACAATTATGTTGGAGTTTATCTTCTTTATCTTCTTCTTTGACTTCCCCATCATCCCCATCGTCAGTCTTTTAAGTTAGTGATTTGATTTAATTATATTGACCCCAGATATATTTTACACAACATTATCTTAGATTTACTTATGAGATACTGTAAATGTTAACTCTTGTTTCTCCTTGTACAAATGTAAATTTAAATGAATAGTCGAAGGCTTTCATGGCCGGCATCCATAGTTTTTTGTGTTTTTTTTGGGCTATGTGGCCATGTTCTAGAAGAGTTTCTTCCTGATGTTTCACCAGCATCTGTGGTTGGCATCTTTAGAGAAAGATGAAGATGCCAGCCACAGCTGCTGGTGAAACGTCAAGAAGAAACTCTTCTAGAACATGGCCACATAGCCCCAAAAACCCATAAAAAACTATAAATTCTTTTAGCTCTTTTAACTGTTGATTGTTCTTCTCCATCAAACTCTCTCTCTCTCTCTCTCTCTCTCTCTCTGTGTATACATAAACACATATTTTTCTAAACCAAAGCATGCATGTACTGTATATACTCTATATACCCTTATATATATTATAATAATACTAGGTAACAATAAGTAATATAATTTTCCTTAATTGTGTTAGCGTTATCTTGTAAGCCCATGTTATCATAATTCTCTGTCCATCTCTCTCATATCATGTATTTTATGTAACCATTCATCTATAACAGGGGATTCTTCCATCTCCTTGCTATTGTTAATCTTGCAGCTGACACTAAATATAGTATGATTCTCTAGTATTTTTTTCTTGTCTGCTTTCTGTAAGGTTGATGTCATATTAAGTAGATATAATTCAGAATTAAAATGAGAACGTATTTTAAACAATTTTTTTTGTTTTGAAATTTTTACCTTTTACCAGAATTTCTTAATTCTAGGAGAGGTCCACCACATATGATATAGTGAGCCTGTTTCATTTTTACACCTCCAACATTTGTTTTTTTCCTAATTTATATATTTTATATAATGGATAATTTTTTCATTTCTGCCAACTCTAGTGTTTTTAATAACCATTCTTCTTTGGATTTTAATGTGATTCAATGACAGGAGGAGCTAGTGGTATAAAAAAAACAGTCTTGTCAATGGTCTGAGGAGAAAGCGTTCTTTAGCTATGCAATATTTGTATTCACTTAAATGAACCAGTTAAATAAAGTTCCCACACAAGATTCATACACTGAGCATTGGCTCAGTGATAGGGAGCCAAAGTTCTGGGCCACAGGGATCACCTTGAGCAACCAGAGAAGTGTTACTGAGTAGGGCAGTTGGAACTTGGATTTGCCAGGTGGCCTTGGCAAAGGGAATACACAAACTGCCCTGGCCCATGTGGGGTAAAATCACTGGTACTTCTGTCAGGTTCCTAAGAACAAGACAGAAGTACCAAAAGAACCAGGCAGAGGACTTATCTTTGTGCCTTCTGTTCCTAAGAGAATCCTAAGAATGGTTCCAGAAATCTCTGTAGTGACTCAAATGGTGAAGGAGGACAAGGTACCACAAAATGAAGGACATTCAAGAAAAATGGAAGATGTTACAAAATAAAAGCTAAAAATACGAATATTAATATAAATTCATGCTTCTTCATCATGCTTAAAATGGAAGACATTTTGAAATTCCTCTTGGACAGAAGGATGAAATGTAGAACATGTCCTAGAAACAGAGCGTGTCTGGTCATCCTGCTGACAATGAAAATGAGGTGCTGCAAGCTATATTTCAGAGGAAGGAGAGACCCAGCATGGTTTGCGTGTTGGACTGTGACTCTGGAGACCAGAGTTTGAATTGCAACTCACCCAGGAAATCCACTGCCCAAGCGAATCACATGCTCTCAGCCTCAGGGGAAGGCAAGGCAAACCTCCTCTGAACAACTTGCCAAGAAAGCCCCATGATAGGTTTGCCTTAGGGTCACCATAAGTTGAAAATGACTTGAAGGCACAGAACAACAAACTGGCAAAACCTAATTCCTAATATAAATATACATTCATGCTTCTTGGTCATGCTTAAAATGAAGAATGTTTTTAACATTCTACCTGGACAGAAGGCTGAAATGTAGGACATGTCCTTGAAAAGAAGAGACGGAAACTAGCAATGGCATTTTGTGTTCCTAGGCCAGGTCATGTTTGATGAGAGAAAAAACAGTATAATGTGGCTTTGACCTCAGTTGCACTCTGGTTATCTGTACCACATATCACCATATTTTAAGGTGCTTTCTTAGGGGCCATTCAGACTACAATTTTACCTGGTTCCGGATTCGAATTTTGCACGTGAAGTTCATATTGGGCCTGATTCTGTCACAATCCATGTTGAGGCTTGCACAAGGAAATGCCTCTTACCCAGGGGTATCCAGATTCGGGCTAAAATCCGTCTTTTCCCAAAAGACCCGGGTTCTGCGAAATATGAACTTGCCCTTGATCATGTTCGGGGCAAATTCAGGAAGGGATTAGGGTCGGAGGGTGGGCTGAGGGCAGAGCATTCCCTCCCCTCATCCAAGGGGAGGGGGAGGAAGAGGAGGAGGAGGAGGAAAGAGCTGAAGGACTGGAGGCTGAGAGGAGGCAAAAGGGGAAATCAGGGTGACTGACGGGGGCTGCAAAGGGCTGTAAGAGGGAGGGGGAGTGGAGAAAGTGATGGAGGAGGAGGAGGAGGAGGAGGAGGGAGCCCTGGAAATAAGGGAGCCATGGAGGGCATCCTATAATGGAGCAGGAGGAGGATGAGGATGAAGGAGCCAGGGCAGCTTGGGAGGGGAAGGTCAGAAGAAAAGAGGAGGAGGAGGATTGCCCAGGGAAATAGGCTGGGGGATGTAGGGAAATGGATGCAGCAGAAGCAGCCTCTTTTGACAATTTATGCGCATGGTTTTTTGGGTGCCATGTCTGTGTGATTGCTTGTGCTTTATTTCCTCTTGCTCCTGGATTATTATTATTATTATTATTATATTAGTGTTATATTGCGATGCTACAGTCAGAATGCCTGCGCTGCATTTCCCTTTTATTCCCAATTGATTCCATGGGTTAGAGCATCCCTCCCTCATCGGAAGGGAGGGAGAGGAGGAAAGAGCCCAAGGAAAAAGGGGAATCTGGAAGCAAAGGTTGGCAGGAGGCAAAAGGGGACTGGGCTCAAAGGGCTGGGCGGGGGGGGGGGAGATGGAGAAAGTGATAGAGGAGGAGGAGGAGGAGGAAGAGGAGGATTGCCCAGGCTGGGGGATGTAGGGAAAGGATGCAGCAGAAGCAGCCTCTTGACAATTTATGCACATGATTTTTGGGGTGCTTGCTCCCCTCTTCTCATGGAACTAAGAGCCATTATTATTTATTATTATTATTATTATTATTAGTATATTATTATTAATTATTATTATTATTATTATCAGTGTATATGCGGAAGCTACAATCAGAATGCCTGTGCTGCATTTCCCTTTTATTCCCAATTGATTCCATGGGCCAGTTGGAACTGACAGGTCACTCAGCCTCAGTGGAAGGCAATGGCAAAGTGTAAGCAGGAGGAAAGGGGTCAGTTCAGGTCAGATCAAAGGCAGGGCATGAACGGAGCTCCCATCAGGCACTTTCCTCCCTTTTTTAAATTTTTTAAAAATTAATTTTGACAAAATATGCGCATGTTTTGTTTTGTTTTTTCTTGTGGCAGATATAGATAGATAGATAGATAGATAGATAGATAGATAGATAGATAGATAGATAGATAGATAGATAGATAGAATGTGGCTGGCAGCTTGTTTCCTTTCCCTTTCATTTGCCGGCTTCCAGCAAAGAATGTTGCAAATGGGCTAGCCTTTTTTTCCTTTGCGAATCAATCCAAAAATGCGAATGTTACATTTGTTGCTCTTGTCAATTAGGCAACTGGCAAAACGATACATGCTTTTGCAAGGAATTCAGGGGCAGCCCTGAATTGCTTTTAAAAGCAAAAAAGAATGCAAGGCAATTGCATCCTTTTCTGGCATTTCCGAGATGAGGAATTTATTATTGTTGTTATTATTAATTATTACATGTGTAAGAGGCAATCTGGGGTGGCAAGGAGTGGGGGATACAGGATGCATTAACTTGCATTTTGGGGTTGAAAATGGGGCCAAGGGCAGATCATACCCTGCACTCACCCAAATGCCCCCCCCCACACAAAAGAGATTTTAAATTGACAAAAGGTGCGCACTTTGGGGCATTTTGTGCATGGCTTTTTAAAAAAAAGGAGGGGGAGGACACTTCCGATGCCCCTGCAAACGTCACCTATGACGATTGCTTGATTGACAGCAGACGTCCTCAAGTTAAACCCGATAAGGCATTCAGGTTAAAATGCCCCTCAATCATAGTGGGCACTCGCTCATGGAGAGATTCGTGGGAGGGGCATCTGGATCTACCCAGTTCCACCCACGTTAACTGGGCCAGTGGGAATGGGGCCTCAGTAGCCTTGGCCCCCAGTGCTCCCACGCTGGGTGGGAGGAAGGCAAGATATTTTATAAAAAACTAAATAAATAGAGTAAAAAACTCTTGGTGCATCAAAGAACATGGACAATAGGAATGAAGAGAATCTAGACATTTTGCCACCTGGTGTGACTCTACCACACAAACTCGGTCCTGGAAGTACTTTTTAAAAGACCATGATATTTTGTGAAAGCAGATATAATAAATGAATTGGGATGAATGCTAGCATTTCCAGAAAACACTGCTTGTGCTTGCTCCAACTGCCATCTACCTGAATGATTAAGTCACCATAGGTAAGTCTGGCTTGATAGATTGATCAGTTTGGGTTTGTTTTTTGTTTTTGTTTGTTTTGAGCAATAACATGAAAAAGAAATTTTAAAAGCTTCAGAAGTCAGCTAGAAAAAGAAGGGACAATTAGAACCATCTCAGAAAAGCTGAGACATATGGTAACCTTAAACACATACCTCAGAAATCATAAATTCACTGTCAAAAACAGGACTTGTGGGCCTTCTGCACTGATTGATTCTTGGCTTTCTACATGAGATTGAACTTGACTCACTTCATGAAAAAAACACCTTAATCTGAAATCATCAAACATGTTTGTCTATTTAAGAGAGTAACCCAGCTAGTCTGATGGGAACTAAAATGATTTGGGGCTGTAATCTTGGTAGTAGCCAGCTTCATGGACCTGTTTTAAAGTGCAGAGATTTTTTTCTTCTTCAGTGGTGGCATATAGCCAGGAAATGGAAGTGTTTTGGAAAAAAGGTAAGTAATATTTTGTTCTTTTCTACAAGCCTGGTTAGGTAAGGGCCTTTGTGTCACATCCCTCTGGGTGCAAGCAGCAACCCTCAATAGCATGAGCAGCAAACTAGATAATTGCTTTGTTGGTTCTCATCCAATAATAATTTGTTTCCTGGGAACAACTTCAAAGCTTAATCCTAAACTTAAATCCTCGCTTCCTTGCTGGAATTTTGATTTAGTTTTCAATGCTCTGATGAAGCCTTCATTGCAAAATTTAAGGCAGTTTTTAAAGGGGGGAAACCATAAGGATTATATTTCTAGCAGCCATGTGCTGTGAAATGAGAGTGGGGAAATGCAACAGCCTTTATGAGTGATAAAAATTAAAGAATTTTAAATATTATTTACTATCCAGGTTCCTCAAATGTGTATGAGGTTGTTACTGTACCTAAACTATTCTTGGCAAAGTACTCTGAGGGAATGCAGACATTTGAACTTCATAACCTAGAGCATTTTCAGGTACTGTGTTAAGTATGTTGGATTTAGAAGACCCAAGTTCAAATCCCCATTTAGTCATGAATATCACAGGATGGCCTTAGCAAATCACTTTTTCTCAGGAGAAATCTCTGGCAACATATAGGCTCCTCCTTGGCTTGGTTTGTCTATTCAGGTTTACCAGGTCAGGTCTAGTTCGTTGACTGGGTAACAGCCAGGTTCTGAATATAGCTGCTGCTGCTGCTCCCCTTAACTTAGACTGTCTCCCTGACTCCTTTGAATGACTCTGCTTTTCAATAAACCTCCCAGTTGTATCGTTTCTCAACCTCACAACTTCCAGATTGTCCACTTGCCTGCTTGCTGCTACCCAACATCTATGTTCCAGTGCCTGGTTTCCAAGGATGTCTTGACAGTGGCTCCAGCTTGAAAATGAACAATCTTTAAAATTATTTTCCTGTACTAGGCCTTTTTCTTAAGTTCTCTTTGTGGCCCTTATTGCATTGGGATCCTTTCCCAGTAAATAGAATTGTTGTGAAAGGCACAATGCAAGTGGGACTGGTCTCTTTCCTTTCGCATGTTTGGAATCCTCTTGGTATTGCAGCCTTCATCCATACTAAAAACCTCTGCACGCAGCATTTGGCACGGCCTACCAAGTACTCCCTTTTGTGCATACACACAGAGAGATTTCCACCCTAATATAAATTATAAGCAGTCATACATTTTAAAGGACCTTTCCTCCCTTATATTTCCATGTGTGTGTCCCTTGCAAATCAATTTATTTAATTCATTTATATGCTGCCTTTTTCTGAAAGTGGGACCCAAGTGTAGTAAGGTAGAGCCTGAATCTGGGAGAGTTGGGAGGAGTGAGGGTGACCAGGTGGAAGAGATCAGGAAGGAGACCATGGGGGCGGGGACGGAGGAGAGGGAGGAGGAGCCCCAAGGGGGTATAAAGAAGGAGGAGAGGAAGTGCGTGGGGAGAGGGATAAGGCGCGGAAGAGGAGGATGCGGAGAGGCGGTCAAGTGGGAAAGAGTGAAGGTAACTTGTAGTCCCCAAAGAGTGGGAAGGCCAGTGTCCCTACAGGGACGGGCTAGCCCTCGGTGTCCAGGACCCCACGAGGCCCTACGGCTCAGAGACGCCAGGGAGGAAGGGGAATTCCTGTACCCTGAGGAGGGCAATTGGAGGAGGAAAGACTCGGGAAGTCTGGAAGGCGAATGGTGGGACCCCAAGGATGGACGCTGGGAACAGGGTCCTGAGCCTCAGGTCTGGGAGAAGGCGGAGTGAGAGGCTTTGGAGAAACATGCCAGGGGACACTGGCAAGGGGACCACAGTTTTGAAGAGGATGCTGGGTCCGAGGCCAGCTCTTAAAACCCTGGGCGAGTTGGACTTTATGTTATGTTGCTGCACTGTTAAAGTTATTTGTTGCCATTAAAGGCGCCACTGTTGCTGCACTTCTGGGCCTGGAAAGCTTGTTTCTCACGTGTAGCGGGCTGAGCCGGGAGAAACTAAGCCCAGCATGCAATTGGCCCCGCCCACACCAAGATAGAGCACACTTTACTAATCAATTGCAGGTGAAAGTTAGCAGCTATTGATCTACCTATCTGATCTATCCTATGCAGAGATTACAATGTCTAAAACAGCCAGAGACAAGAAAGCAAAATATTTTCTTTAGTAAGACTGTTTTGGCTTGTCGTGTCTGTGTCAGTGAACTACAGATGAGGGCATCATAACATTACAGCATTCTAGTGACAGGACGAGGCTGGAGGTTTAGAGCAGCAGTGAGCAATGTTTTGGCTTCTAACAAGTCGTTGTGGGGGGGTCATTTGGCAAAAAAAATTAAAGATTTCTCTGTTACAAAGGAAATTAAATTGAATTGTCCATCACCTGCTCTTCCTTCTCCTTGATCACATTTGCCCACCCAAAACACACCCGCTATCCCTCAATTTGTCACTGAAGCACAATTTACTGTTTGCACTGCAAAACAAAACAAACAAACAAAAAAGCAGCAAAGTTGTGGGGAAGGCAGTCATTAACAGATTTTTTTGGTGGGGGGGGGGTCAAGTAAAAAATGCTTCCAAGACAGTCTCAGATGAAAGATAGTAAAAAGAGGCAGAGCTTTCATTTTAGATGAGAGAATAACAGGACACTGACAATGTCATGCAGTGAGGCAAAGGTGCTAGCAGCACTGATCTATTGCTGTGATACTATAGCATAATAGTGTGATAAGGCCCTAAGACAGAAGACCAATTCCCCTCTTGGGCTGGAAGTGACCTGTATAGACAATGCAGGCCAACAGCCCCAGGCTGAGAATGGGCAAGCCAGACACTGATCTAGCAGATCCGGCCCAACCCCGGCTCAACCGGCCCTTATCCCAGACTATAAACTGGCTGTTTGTAGCAGAGTTTAGCAGAAATTCGGCTGTGACAGCTGGTAGATTGGACAATTGTGCACTCCCTTACCTGCCACTGCTGCCACCATTCTCTGTGAAGCTACTTAAAGCACTAAGCCATTGGAAAATATCCTTCACTTTGTCAAAGTTGTGCAAGATATTGCTGAATATTGACTGGCAATGCAGGCCATTATGTTCAATGTAAGAAAGAAAAAATATGTTCTTTTTTTTACATCAGTTTCCACTCTTTTAAAGCAAGCAGGGAAATATTTGTAAAACTATCCAGGTTTCAAAATTATCCTGACAGTAAGAGTGAGTTTTCAGAATGTCATATTGTATATCATTATTTCTGAGAACACAAAAATGGACAGAAGGTGATTTCCCACCTGATAACTGGATCTCGTTAAGGCATTCTTCATGCAGTTTTGTGAGTTTAAAGGTATTTACATGCAAAAATGGTATTTCTTTTAAAAATTCTAACCCTTCATTGCCCCCCTTCCCCACACCATTTTTAATGTGAATAAACACATACCCAATGGACCCTTTTACTGGGATGGACTATGTTAACAGAGGTCTTCCAATTCTTTGCTGTTATTTGCCATCAAGTCAATTTCAATTTATGGTGACACTATAAATGAGAGACCTTCAATAGCCCATTAACTGCCCTGATGCACTCTTGCAAATTCAGGGCTAGAGCTTCCTTGATTGAACAAATCCACCTGTCGTGTAAACTCCCACTTTCCCTACCTCTTTCCACTTTACCAAGTATTATTGTCTTTTTCAATGACTCACATCATCTCATGATATAGAATCATAGAGTTGGGAGAGATCACAAGGGCCATCCTTCCCAACCTGCTGCCATGCAG